>NW_009927618.1:6375-18714 GCF_000696875.1 Nestor notabilis | reverse complement strand
ATTCCTGCTTAGCAAAACAATTGAGAACATGGAACTTAAGTTCTTGCTTAAAGTAAAACCTTAATTGCTGTTTGTATCAGTTGTTCATCTAAGGCAAAAAAGTAAGGGCTCAGGAGGCACAGCAGTCAGTGCACAGGGCTTCTTATCTCTGACATTTTACTTATCAGAATAATTTTTGTGCCATTTGTGTGCAACCCAGTGGTAGCATTGATTTAGGGAGCATATTAACTATGTCGGCTAACATCACCAGTCCATTCACATTTACAAATCTTTTGAAAGCAGTGCTGCAAACATTCATGCCAGGGAGACCTTACCAGATCTGTACAATAGTTATACTTCAATATACTTCAATAGTCTAATCTGTTAGTGGGTGGACCTTAGAATGGAGATTTGCATCTGGTAATGCGACAAACTTTCATTTCCTTGTCTGAAGAACATCCAGATCTCTGCAGTCAGTAAAACATCTCCAGATCTCACAGCAGCAGGCGTTATAAAGATAACGATGGTATTTTCCAGAAGTTCAAGAATGGTCTTTCTCACAGAATTTCAGCACTGCTATTTCTGGCTCTGATTTCAAGAAATGAAACGGAGGGACATTTTAAAAAATAAAACTCAAGGTCTTAAAAATACTCCTTTGTTTCTGTTTTGGTGCTACAAATAGATACAGGAAGAGGAAGGAATTCACCTACACTCCTGTGCTTTCTGTACACCCAAACCTTCTTTATCTCAAGGTTTTTATTGAACACTTTTCAGACAAATCCTGTTCTACTGTGCTAGGAAGGGCTGCAATACCTGCATATCAGAGGATGTGAGGCATCCTTAGAAACCTCTCTGTAGCATTACCCCGTTGGGGCAGTGGTAAAAAGATCTTTCCCTGCAGCTCAGGGCTCTGGGAGGCAGACTGTGCTGCCCTTCAGTGGATACTACAATTTGCTTCCCAGCCTCTCTGCCCTCATTTGCAGCATGTTCACCTTCACATGATGCCTCATTTGCTTTCATAGTTGTCAAGAGCCACCTCAGTTTTTGTGCTGACAGTTAATGTACATTTTGTACCCTTAAAACCCTAAAAGGATGACCATGGCAAAGCAGGGATTAAAAATCTTTGATAGATGAGTCTTTCTCTTCACAGAAAGCATTTTGTCTCTTTAAGTTATGACAGTTAGACAAAATTACATCTCTTTAAATGTCCCAGAGTGTGTCCTTCGTTATGATGAATCACGCCAGCTACATAAGGCAGGTAGCACAGCACTAAAACAGATCCTCACGTGACACATCTAACCAACAGTATCTCCACTTGGGGATATACAAGACTATTTTATGTAATGTAGATATAGTATGCACAAATACACACACACATACATACAGTTAATTTGAAATATAAACTAATATAAACATTTATTTTTGAACTATGGAAAAATACTCCTTTTTTTTTTCTTGAATCATTCTGCTTCTCAAAAAAGAATTGATAACTGAGTCCTTCTAGATTGCTAAAAAAATATTTTCCTATAGCAAATACAGATACTCTCATACTGTCCCTCAAGAAATAAGTATATAATCGGATTAGAAGATGTTTCAGATTTGGGCAACTCTAATTAAATTACTTCTAACTTTTACTGGCCTCTGTGGATCAATCTCTTTTTGACCTTCACAGTTCATCAATATAAGCAAAAGCAGAGAGAAAAAAAAAGTTCTATCTCCAAAAAAAGACTTTTTCTTATTAAAAAAAAAGCCTGTAGTTGGCTGGATTTGCTTGCCACTTGACCTCGTCACGCATTAACATTAGCTTAAAACCCCCACACCTATATTTTACATTAATTTTCTTCCATGGTATGAACACTGAGTAA
The DNA here is from genome assembly GCF_000696875.1 of Nestor notabilis. NCBI lineage: Eukaryota > Metazoa > Chordata > Aves > Psittaciformes > Psittacidae > Nestor > Nestor notabilis. The sequence goes on along the minus strand of NW_009927618.1, from coordinate 16,870 downwards.
AAAATTTCTCGTGCACTCTGGTTTTCTTTTGCATACATCATTTACCATCTTTTGAGGTAAGGAATTTAAATGTATGCTGATGCCTTTATCATTTGACAGTGTAAGGATAGAAGTTCTGTCCAATGTGACAAATAAAAGACTTTTCCCTTTAAATATATAAAGTAGAAGACATTTTCTTTACATCTCTTAGAAGATTAAATGCCTCATATTATTTTGCGTAACATTTAGGAACCTTTTTACTTGAGAAGCCCAGAGTATATGTCTTTAAGGTCCTATTCTGATCCTTTCCATTTACATAGTGTAACTGTAATCTGATCATGCGTCTCCTCACTTGCCACAATAATGAATGAGGACATACTCTGCAGGAATTCTGTCCTTTTGATGTAGATGGTGTACCTCAACAGTAGGCAATTTAAGGGATCTGGAGGTAGAACTGCAAGTTTAGTTGCTTGGCTCCTGTTGTACCTACTATATGCTTAAAATTTTCAATGTTGGCATTTATATAGAAACAAAAGAAATTGAAAGTTCTAGTATTAGCTTTCTTTTATGAATTAAATTTAATTACAGTGATGCCAGTATGATTTAAAGTGAAGATTGCTGCTATGAAACCACACCACCAGAATCAAAACAGTTTTCGGTCAGCAATGTGCAACCACTATATCAAATTCAATCTTGAAGTAAGTACAAGCCATCTCAATTAAAGTCATGACATTCTGTGTGTCTCAAGACTGATTTTTTCCCACTAATTTAATGAGTGCATCTGGAAGAAAAATGCAGTCTAATGTCTTTATCCCATGTGTAGAAATGATTCATCATAAAGCTTCACACTGTCACTGCTGGGGATAAAGCACTGACCTTGGATGACCCTGGTTAAGAAGGATAGCCCTACTTCAAAAGTTGAGAAGTGTTTATCATGTCACATTTAGGAATGTGCAAAATATTCTTTTGGACTGATAAAAAAATCGCTAAAGCTTCTGTGAAGTTTTAGAACTTCACTGAGAGGAAAAGCTACTTTTTCCGGTAGAAAAAAATAAAAAAGATATTTCTAAATAAACATTTTTAGATTTTTTTCTTTACTGCTTAGAAGGAAGATGCTTGCCTGCAAAATGAGACTTTTCACCAAAGTACAAAGTCAGACCATTACCCAATTTTATTTTAATTCACATTTATAATCTGTTGGAGAAAAAAATCTTCAGTTTCTAGGAGAAATAATATTGTCTTTGGAAAAAAAAGCCCAAACCTTCACAGAACGAAAAATAGCAAATTGGGCAAACTTAAGGTTTGTCTTTTGCAACAGAGACTTCACAAAGACATATAACTTGGAAAAATAAAAGATAACCAAATCATTCCTTCACTTCCGTTACTCACACTTCTATTCTGCTTTGCTGAATGCTACACTACACTTAGCTGTCTCTTCTCCAGATATTTTCTCTTCCTTTCTACTCTCTTCTTTCTCATCAAGCAATTGCAAACATCCTTACTTCTTGCCCTGAGGGAATTCAACCATTTAATGTAAAATTACCAAGGGATTCTCCAGATGGAATATAGGAGATGTTTCCCAAAATACTGAGTGAATGCTTTCTAAACATGGTGAGCTGAGAAAATAACCAGTTCCTGATCAGTTCCAAAACTCATCCAGCTACAATATGTTGGATGTTGGGTACATGAAGCCTTCCTAACCAGTTATTCCTTAATTCTCTCTCTTTTTCACTTTAAATTATCACTATCGCTGCAAAACCTAACTACACACATCCTGTCTTTATGTTGTCTGTACCACAACAAATGAGTACAATTCCTCATGAGCCTTCTATTCTTCCTAGTTTGAATCTAAACAGGGCTAACACAAAAGGAGTTTCTCTGCAATGACCCTAACTGTTGAATTAACACCCATGTAAGATGGGCCATTACGTGCAGCCCAACTTTGCCATCCATGTGAGTTGGGGTTCTCCTACATGCTGTTTTTTGGGCAACCCTTCTAACAAGTCTCATTGCAGACTGGGAATATCAACAAACATCTCTTCCTTTGTTTCAGACACCCAATTTGTAAAGTATTCTCCATAAAATAATGGTAAACAGAGATGTGGGAGTAGTGGGGAAGTCCGCTATAAAACTTCCATTAGTAAATGAAAGTAGCTGTCACAATCATGTGAAAAGTTCAAGGAGGCAATCTTGTTAAACAGCCATTTTGCATAGAGGAATTTATACTGCTATAGACCTTTTCAAATTACTTTGATGTTTTCCAGAACAATTTATGAATGCTGAGCTTTGGAGGAAGACAGATCAATCCACCACAAAATAAAGTTGGCAAGCAATGGACTTTTGGTCACAGCTCAGATACTCCATATTCATTTATAACATACTTTTATACAACACAGTAGGGATTTCTCTTTGCTAAAGAGCTCCACAGCCTTCTTTGATTCCATTTTATATTGGAAGTTATTTTAAAACATCCTGCAATCACATTAAATGCTCCAGAAACACAGTATTCCTAGCACAGATCACAAATTACTCTTAAAATAATAGTGCCAAAGCCAATGGCCTCACCGCAATTAAACCAGCAAGTTTTCATTTATATTGCCCTCTGAACTCTTCAAATCCATCCTTGTCTTGAGGTGACCAGCCTTCTGAGGTTAACATTCATACTCAGAATACTCTGGAAATACACAGCCTCAAAAACTACAAACAAATGACAAAAAAGTGCAAAGTTTTAATCTATCTCTTCAGCCACTCATCTCCCATACATCTAAATTCAAGAACCAGTCAAGGTGTTTCAAAGCCTATGCATATGCAAAGTATTATTTTCATTTATTTATAGGTGTTTATCTCATTATTGCGATGTTAAGAGGTTTGAATTTGTTTCTGTTCAGCTTACAACCACCTCTTCCTTTACAGGCACATATTCAGGTAACTGTGGTCTTATGATTCAGTTGGCTAAACAATATATTCCCTGATCTGTGTTGGCTTGTTATTGCTGTGTGCCTGCTGACTGGACGGTGTATTTTGGATGCTTTAGTCTTGCCTCAACAGATACTGGCTTTTTGATAATTATTTGCAAATAACCTTGCTGTAATACACAAATGTTTTTGATAAACACTTAAATATTATAATTGCAGTATACAGGACAATAAACCAGAGGTAGGATAGAAAACACTGAAAGTAAAACATAGCAGGATCCCAGCCTGTATTTTTAACAGTACAATAAGTGGATAAAATAATATGTATACTAGTTTAGATGCTGTGGAACTGTAAAATGTATATTCCCATTAAAAAATCACCATCTATTGTTTCAAGTTGTCATGCCCAAGTTGTGACATTTTGCTGGATTTGTTTAATCTGCTTTTAATTTTTCCGGAATTCTGTTATTGAATAATTCACTGTAGACATAGGTGTAAGATTTTTTCTGTAATTTCTTCCATCTATTGACCCTACTGTTGCAGTAGTTTTGACCCAGCGTAAAGCCTGTGTGTTAGTTTCAACTACTGTAATGGCAGAATCATATCTTTTATTATGCTCTTGAATCCATCTAACTGAGCACACAGAGCACCAAACATCTTTGGATAAAGTTTGGTTTTCAATTACAAAGTGTGATCTAACTGACAAGATACCACATGACAAAGTACATCAATTGTGTGTTTTTTCCAGACCAAAACAGATAACTTCTGCATTGAGTGATTCTTCATGGTGAAGGATATTTGCTGCTGTTTTCCTGAAGCAGGAGAACAATTGTTGGACATCTCTAAAGCTTCTTGATTAGCTCCTTGAAAACAAAAGAATCTTGCTATTATATTGGTACATGCTCGCATATCATACAGATTTGTGGTGTTTTGATTATCAGTACATCTCCACAGTTTGGGAATTTATGGCCTCTACCATTTCTTAATATTTTCTGAATACAAATGTGAGGCCATTAACTTAAACGTAATTATTTTAAAATATTCACAATTTAACAGTACACTAACAGTCCTCTTTCCCAGTTACAATGCTGTAAAGCTGCATGAAAGGGTGTGCAACCTTCTGAAATCAAACTTTCCAAAGCAGATGTTTCTACATTGTCACTTCTTTTAAGGCTTGGAAAACTGTAACAAGCTTTGCATACTAGGACATCACACAGGCCAGGTAATAATCCAGATGGACTCTTCCACTGTTTTTATGACATTTGAAACTAATGAAGAACTGGATGTTAGAAAGAACATGGGTCTCCTTCATTATGTTTTAAATGTGTACATTTCCATTTCCTTGTAGGAATGCTTTCGTCATGTCATTGCCTCTCAACGATAAATGCAAATACATTAGATATGGAACTGAGATCTATACTATTTAATGTCCCAACCACTACCCCTACACGTCTCAATAAAGTAGGTCTCTCTCTTTCCTTCTACTAACATATTTTTTAATCCATTTTCTGCATGTGTTTAGCCCAAGATGTGTTCCAGCTGACAATTCAAAAATTGGTGTTCAAAGGAATATTTAAGTTGATTTGTGCAGTATTCAACTCTTCAAATTTAAAAAACCTTTCAGCTTTCCATGGTGGCCTCATATATGTAGGCTTCTCTCCATGGATTTCACATGCCTTCAAGAATAACTGTCAATTCAATTCCTCTCTATTCCTTTCTTCTTTCTCTTGCCATCCTGCACTTTTCTCTGCCATATTTTTTTGGACAAGGCTAACATTTTTGCCTTAATTGCTGAACACACAGTTGTTTCTATTACAGTCTTACTCATGATCCTTTTTACTTGTGAGTTTGTGAGTTGTTTTTTTTTTTTTTGACCCTTTAGTCATTGATTAGAGAAGGTTACTACTTGAATAGTCTCCTTCCCCCCACTCCCCTTTTTAGCCTGGTAGGTTGTTAACTCTCACATCCTTCTTGTGATGTTTCTTTAGCTCTTCAAATAGTATCTACACAATTCTCCAATTTCATAGTTTCTGGGTTTACTGGGCTTAGTCATCTTTCCAGCCTGGTTTAGCCCTTCATATACAGCTACTTTGAAACACTCTTTATAAATATTTCCCAGTGTTCTCAGTCACTAACCTGGCTACAGTCCCCAGTAATTTCTTTTCTTGTGTATATCCCTTGGCCATTTTAATTTGCTCTTTGTTCTGCAGTGTGAAACAACTTACCAACAATTTACCAGCACCTTAAATGAACTGTCAGACCTGTCAAGTTCCTACCTGTCAAGTTCCCACCTGTCAAGTTCCCTCCCCTAATGCACATTTACTTTTTGGATTACTTTGCATTTTTGAGTAAGTAAAGCCCAGACAAACTCTACTGGGGCTCTTGATCAATCTAAATTCAATCTTCATTGTTTAGCCCCGGATATTGTTCTGTTGCTACTAGCAAATTTGTATGTTTTTCCTGTTTAAGGTCCTTTTTTGGTTATTCTAACATGTTTGGTGTCCAATTCTGCTTCAATAGTGATTTGTTAATTTGTCCTTGCTTTTTAAATTAATTTTGTGATCTCTAATTTTACCATTTCTTCTGGGTTTTTTTAATGTTACTAATCTTCATTCTCTTCTTAATGAAGAGAGTGTATTATATTCTTGTGGACTCTCGTTAAGTCATTTGGGTCAAATCAGACATCTCCATTCAAGTTAAGTTATTCTCCTCTTGTACAGCTGGTGCAATACCTATTTTTGCTGCTTATTTTTAAAGTTAGTATTTTAAAAAGTATTTTCAAACTGTCATATTTCCTGGTAACACAGCATGTGGTCAGGTTTTGCCTTTGATTTCTGTTCTTATCTTCCAGTGTAACTTGGAAAGTAGTTTAGGCTTCCCTTAATTTTTGGTTTATGTCTTGCTTCCTCTTGTGGGAATTGGTTATTCTTTTTTTCTGTATTATGTTCTTTTTCTAGAAATGTCAGCTTTTCTGCTGCTCGTCATCCTTTTGTGTTACATTACCTGGGTTCGTTTTCATTTACCTTCTGTTTTGACTCCCATAGTTCATCTTCTGGGCTTTGGTTCTGATTTTGTTTGATCTTTTGTTTCATCTTCAGCTTCTTCTACTTTTTTTTTTTTCATTATTCTTTTATTATTTTTTTTCCTTTAGTTTCTTTGGTTTTATTTTTAGTGTCTTCTATCCTACCTGGTTTATTCTCCTGTATACTCAAAACCAAAATGGCTCATCTTTTGAACTTAATGGATTGTTGTAACTGAATTTCTCATTTTATATTAATGCTTAGACATCAAGAATTCATTCTGCATTTTCCAGTGATCCATGGAAAAATCCTTTCTGAATGGATTTGGACTCCACTGTGAGATCTGTGATTCTAGTTAAGAATTCATTTTCCCATGTCCTGGAGATGACAAGACAAAGGTTGTTATCCTTTCAATCCATTGCTCAATTTTTATTGTTACAGGTCTGGTTGCTACCTCTTGGCTAGCTGATTCCTGATTACATAGGCAGTTTGAATACTTGAAACTGTTATTGCTGAATTGTGAATGTGAAAAGACAAATGTTTCAGTTAGATACTTAGGCTGTTGTGGCTGAATTGCATCTAGATCATGAGAACAAGATAGAGGATGTTTCCTTCCTCATGACAGATTTTCAGTCGTATTCAGTTTCCTAGACTGCCTACATCCTCCTCCAATTGCTGTAGGCAGAATCAGCAGACAGTCCTCAAAAGGAGTTAACCAGATCAGTCATACACAATCAGGTACCAAAACATAGTTATGTTTATGGTAGTAAGTAGCATAGTACTAAGTACTATTGTGCTACCCCCACAGCACTAAGACAGGAGTTCAGGGTATAGGATCTGAGCCATATGTTCTGCAACCTGATTCTGAAGTACAGGATAAAGGCAACAGGTTAATAAAGATAGATAGATATTAAAAATGCTCTACCTATGCTGTCCATTATAGGCAGCTTCACTAGGCTGCTACACGTCTGTATCAATGATCATCCATGTGTCTGTCCATTTGTTCTCTGGTCCTCCTCTCATCCTGTATTTGCAAGGTCTTTGCTTGCCAGCTTTGTGATTGCTTTCTGTTACATGCACCCTTATCCTAGAGCTACTGGTAATCTACTCTGCCCAACCATGGTGTTTCAAAGCACATATGTATATGCATATGTAATACTTGCTTGACTTGTCATTGATATCTATCTGATTCTGGGAATGTTATTATTATGGATTTAGATTTGGTTCTTTTCAGGTTGTAACACCCAGAAAAGTAAGTACAGAATATTTTCACTAAAAATGAACAGTGTGGAACTGTGACAGATGGGCATTAATCTGTCATCAATTACATTGGACACAGAACAGAACAAAGTTGGGAAGCTGTAAGAAAACAAGAACCCTATCTTTTTTAAAGGAAAAATGAACTGGACATAAAATGAAACCTCTAACCAGAATAAGTATGTGTGAATTTCTGATTTGTTTTTTTACCCAGGAACCTGGGAAGGTGGAAGTGAAATGTGGAAGTCAGCTCTGAAGAAAAAACATTATCCTCATTCAGTGTCAGAGGGACTCTTCATGACACAGCATCAAAAATCCAGGATCACAAATTGCTTGTATAACTATGAGACCATTGGAAGCATTTTCATAAAGCCTCTATGTAAGTGCTTTTGAGGAATGAGCTAATGGAGACAGACAAATACCATATGAAGTATGACTGGGTTCACCAAAGGAATGTGAAGGGACAGTTAACAGATAGCATCTGTACCAGTGGCTGGTAGTGCTGGGGTGTCTTTGGGGCAAAAAGATGAAACATAACTTAAGAAGCTGGACTGTAAGAGAGTCTCTCTTCCTGTGGATTTTGCCTCACTGGTTTAATGTTTGCAGTGTGTGAGTTAAATGTAACTACAGATTGTTTTATTTTACTTCCCTTTTGCTCTTTGATTCATAGTAAGTATTGTATTTCTGCAATGTTTGAGATTTGGGAATTCATGATAGAGTTGTTTCAAACATATAAAACCTACCTATCTACCTATCTGTTTTGAATTATGTCATATTTCTAACACTTGCCTGGCATCTGTTGCTCAGAGAAATGCAGGCTGAGATCCACCCAGCGTAGGACAGTTTTCTATGAGTTCTGAGAGCTGACAGGTGAATTTAGTAATATGGCTCCTGAGCTTAGAGGAGAGCTGAGTTTACAAGGTTATAAAGGGACAAAACTGTGTTTTGTCACACATGCCAAACATACTATTCATACTTGCAATTGCCTGTGTAACTGTTTGCACTGATTTATCCCATGTATTTGTTTTTCACAGGATTATCTTTACATTTAACCGAGAATTGTTTGTAGGCTCACTGGAAAACTCTTCCATTTTTACACACAGAAGGAACTCCAGTACAATTATCAGTTCACACAAAAACATAAACAGATGCCCCATAGCAACACATATTTTATTGCTGAGAATGTGGATTTTGTAAAAATATCCAGTGGCAGTGCTGTGAGTAAGCAAGACTTGCGTGACTAGCGTTCCAGATGCCCTCATGATATGGGCACTGGATCTGATTTTCAGCAATATTAAAGTTTTTACTGATTTTACAGGGACAGTTGGGTACTCTGGACTTCCACAAACTCAGTCTATTTCTTTTGTAGGTCAAAATGTGACACCAGCAGAAAACTGTAAAAACTCTTATGGATGAGGCTTTTACTGCTGAGCCAGGATTGGGTACCACTTTGGGTGCAGCAGTTGGAGCAGTGAAGCTGTGCTTCAGCTGGTCGCAGAGCAGTGAGGCAGAACTTATTACCTCAGGCATGGGACAACGCAAATGTAATTATACAGCTTTTGGAACTACAGACAATATTTCTAACCGAAATCACAGCTGTGTCATACCAGATCGGCCAGTACTAGCTCAAGGATGTCTTTTTGAAAGAAGGTAGAGATTATCATCTCCTCTAATGGATATTGGGCTAGATGTGTTCCTCTTCTGTGCTACATCTGATGCTATGCAATGATGCTACTGATGCTGAGGCTATCAGCAGATCTCACTGCAAGTGTTAGGCACAGGACAGAAGTGTCTCTTTTGGAACTATAATGGTTAATAAATAGATTTATTTTTTAAAAGAAAAAAGGTTTAGATTGAAACTAACTTCATTATATGATTCTGAAAGTTAAGACTGGAGGTGCATTGCTAGGTCTGAGTCAATAAAAGCTGACTTCTGCAGTATCACTTTGGCAAGAAAGGTACCCAATTACCTGCTAAAATCATTATCAGAGATAGAGAAAATGAACAAACAGAAAATCCTTGATGGGTAGATTACCTTTCTGAAGATACTGGCTCTGGTTTGCTTCCAGAATAGTGTATTCTTCAACTTGTTCCACTGGAAAAAAAAAGAACAAAAGAACAGCTCTCATGAGTAAACCAGCAAGACAGAGTCATTTAGCACAGGTAGCACAGATGATTTCAGAGTTCTCAGGCTCAGCAATGTTCCTTTAACTGAGCTAGAACTATCAAAATCATTTTCTTGTGGGCTTTGTACCATCATACCCAATTATTGAGCTATTTCTGGGGTATGTTTTTCAGGTACTGTCTGAGATATTTTGTTCAACTCTTCCACTACACCAAGAAATGCTTGCCAGGTCAAGCAACACATACGTTTTCCTGTCAAACAGATGTGCCCATCTGCTCACCCTTTAAAGGCACATTCTGTGTCATCTTTACCTGACTAATACATGAGGCCTTGGAAACATTTTGGAGATGAGGGGTTAAATAAATGAACTGTTATTTTACCAGGAACTCACAGCCAGACAGTCTGAACAGGCCTTCTGCTTCAGGTCACTACTATTCTGCTTATGCCTGTATGGATAGAGTGCATCTCCATCTGTCCTTGCCAAGGTAGAAGTAGCAACATATTTTGCCCTACTTTCTAAGCTACATAGAATTGCTATATTTTTCTGGGTACTCTTTATCCACAGTATAACTTTGCAGTGATAGGCGGGATCCTGGCTTAGTAACTGAAAGGTATATAGGAGTTTTCTTAACAGATTCCATCTACAGACAACGCCTGTATCTCCACTAATTTTATCTACCTGATAAGAGATGGTGAAAATGTAGTAACACAAAAGCAATTTACATTTATGTAACATCTTTCAACCACTGAACTGTAGAATTGTAGCACTGCAAGTCTGTGCGAGTTTACATTTACACTGTCCCTGCCCAAAAGACCACATCTACTATACTTGCCATTCCTGTCAGGTGTCTTCTTCTTCAGGAAGTCCAGTTATACAACATATTATCCCCAAGAAACCTATTGCATTTCCCTTGTTTGTATATCATAAGAATTACTCTCATGCAGCTGTAGTCTCCTTTTCACTTCTACCTGAAGCTTATTATTGCGTTACACCTCAGTTTTCTCTGCTTTAGGCTGTACATCCCCTCTTCTGTCAATCTTTCCTGATAGATCATATTTTCTGCACTTCTGATTGTTTTTGTTGCTCTCCTCAGGGCTTCCAACAGTTAGTCGACAATTGTTTTTGGAGTGTAGAAGCCAAAACTAGGAGACATACTTCTAAGTCCCTGTTGTTGCTGAAGAGAAGTGACAGATTACTT
>NW_009927618.1:0-6344 GCF_000696875.1 Nestor notabilis | reverse complement strand
TTCCTGCTTATGTGTTTATATCCTGATAAAACACATGCAGTTTGTACAGATGAATCTACAGAATGTAATATAGAGTGTTCACTAAATCATGCCACAGCTATGTGATGCATAACACCGTTCCTAGTTTTGTTTTAAACTTATGTTGTTAAACATCCTGCCCAGTTGTTACACTGTGAATCAATACCAGCAGCATCCCAAGAGTTTTGCTTCCTATTGCCTGAAGCTAGCCTTAAATCACACTACAAATGTCAAGCCTGATTATTATTAATTCTGAGCAACCTTCAGTCATACAACAAGCTCTCCTGGAGTTAGTGGGATTCTTCACACAAAGAGGATGACTATCATGAAGCTGGCCAAAGGATTAACCCTATTTAACTTTGAACAAATATTGACCTATGTGAAAACTGAGGAAGAACAGATGCTAAAATAACCAGGGGTGGCAAATAATGCAGCATGTTGTATACGTTGTGCTTGAATCACCCTGTAATTGAAAATCAAGGATTTAACATGCAGTATCTGACTGAAGCTTTCCAAGATCTTGATAGTAACTCTATTCCCTCTGGTTGTTTATGCAATTTGGGTCTCTAAGACAACACAGAGGTCTCTGCCCTAACAGGAAGTTTGGTGGTTATTGTAAAGACATTAGGAGAGAGAAGACATTAATTATCCGTTGTTTATAATTTAAATTCAGGTTTTTAAGCATTGTAGCATCTTGTCATTAAAAATATAGATGCTGAATGATTGGAGTCTGGACTCCCACAGAACTCGTCAGCATATTCCATGGTAGGTATTCCCTTTGGAATCAATTAAAAACATCTTCTACAAATCTATTTCTTCTTATCCTTATTTAAAAGGAATACACAAACAGCATATTAGGAAAAAAGGCTTTAACATCAATTACATCAAATTAGGTAAAGATTTCCTAATAAATTGCTAAGCTTGACACCGTATGAACATGTTTAACTGCAACCTTGACTGGATACATCCAGAGTATACACTGTGTGCCATGAAAATAATTTTAATGGGTTTGCTGGTAAGCTTTTCACTGTTTTAGGAATGCAAAAATAGACTTAATACTGTAATCACTCTTCCAGACCTACTCTTCAGGCTGTATTTGGAGGATACTACCAGCAAAATGTCTGATTCTGAAAGTGCTTGAGCATTTCAGCCTCTTAATTTCTGTGACTAATGGAACTCAAAGATTATTTGTTTGCCTCAGTGTTTACAGGCTCATATCTGTACAGACTGAGGTCATCAGGGCTGTTCTGGGCCTTGTCTGCTTTAACTGAGTTGTGATTGGTCCTGGAGCACTAGCAATGAGTGCAATAATAGCAGTGCTTCACTAGTTTTTTGCTTTGGAGACTGGAAACTATTTTTCTCTTGCAAGTGGCAATTTCTTCCATTGGCTGTAAGATGGGTATAAAGGCCCATATTTGGAAAACCAAGGAGCTGAGCAATGCCCTGGCAGCAATCAGCTTCTGCTCAGGTCCCCATGTATCCAGCAAGCAGCCTCAGCATAACCAGGATGGGCTAAGGTGGCAGATCAGATGTTACCCTGTTGGTTCTTTATTCTTTGCTACTGTCATTAAGGAACTGTGCTTGTTGGCAGCTGGAATAGCCTCCCTTACTGGCTTTAATTTTGAGATAATGGCACTGAGTTCAGGGTGGTGCCCCTAAAGTACGTCTGATTTCAACAGAACTGTCCTGCCTTTATGAAGTTGAAATCCAAGCTCTCAGGGAAGACTGCTCCAAAAGGAACAAAATTTATCTTTGTTAGGTAATTAGGCTATGGAGCATAGAATTGAATAGATCATTACCATAAATAAAGAATTGATATTAATGAGGAATGGATATTATGGCAAAAAAAGATAAATGGAGAATAATATTGTAACAGAATTATATACTGAAAGCAGTGTTGAAGCTCCAGGGTATTTGTCTTATCAGTACAATGCATCTAAATAATTGCTAACCTCACATACAACTGTGGAACAATTAAAAAAAATTGTGACAAAATGCTTTTTAAAACCAAAATATAACCTAGGCCTGATAAATTCCATCCATTTATTAAACTGAGACTTATGGTTAATATCAGGCTTTAGTATATTTTAGGACTAGGAAAAAGTCCTTCAGTATAAAACCTCCAAGAAAGGTTTATTCTTAAAAAGGAAAAAAAAACCCAACCACTCCAATACTCTTCTATTCTCTTGGAATAGATGAGCTTTCCCATTGCCTCCCCTTTTCCTTTCTGCACGGGTCTGCTGAAGACATTCTTTGCTGTCTACATCTAGGATTAAGAAAATGACCTGGGAAGCAGCGGCGCAGGAGACTCTTTCATGGGGAAAAGTGCTAGAAGAATCTCTAAAGAGTTTTGAGACTTAAATATATATGCCACAATGTATCAGCCAGTTTTGTCAAGATCTGAAAGATTGATCCCAGCTCTAGACCTAAGGGAATGCTTTCAGTACGTCTTTTCTGCCTGCAGCCCCAGGCAAATCATTGATGATCAGAGGTATCAGTTTCACAGCTTCCACACTTGTGCATGCTGAGATTTCTGCTTGACCAGTAAGTCTCACAAGTCTTGTGGATGTATGAACACAGAAAGTAGAGACTTATGGCAAATGTAATTAACTGGCCAGTAAAAAGGAGAAACTGTTGGTTCTACTCAGAGCTGTGATAAAAGGCTTCCATATCTGGCAAAGTACAGAAACTGGTGTGACAAGACATTTCACAGAGCTACCACTGACCATAGCACCAAGTGAGGAGTCAGGAGATCGAGGCCCTTAGTTAAATTCTATCAGTGATCCTGGGCAAGTCATCTCACCTTCATATGCCTCAGTCTTTAATCTTTAACATGAAGAATAACAAATGCTTTTAAAACTGGTTTGGAATTGAGTGGTAAAAAGCAACTGGCTATTAGAATCAGGAGACAAGAAGTGGTCTAATGTATATAAATATCATGCAATCCAAGAAATAGTCTTCATGATTAAAGTACAGACTAATCATTGTTTATATTTTCCTACACTGTGATGATCACTGAGATATTAAATATCAGACACACAACCAGATGTATAGGCACTGATTTTTTTTTTTGTCAAAATAATTCCCTTTTTCATATTACTTTCCAAGACTAATATTTATTATTGTTTGCTTTTCTACTAAGTGTAGAGAAAAAAGGCACTCATATTCAATTCTGTATACAGAGTCAGTAAAAATTGTGTGTGCACAACAGGGGAATCAGACTATTGTAACTGTCTTGATTGTAGTTTTTGATGCAGATATTAAAAATCATAAAATAGCATAAGCACAGCATACTTCCAATTGAGGTATTCCTCATGGCAAGATTAACCTGTCTAAAAAGAGATGCCTTTTTGAGATACTGTCTGAGGTGTCCAGGACAGCTCTAAGAGCCAGCAGATACAAATCATGATGCCCAGACACTAATACCTTTGGGAGCAACAGCTGGAAACTGGGCAGCGTAAACTGCTTGCACATATGAGCTTTAAAACCAAGATATTTTTAACTTTGAAAGTATTTCTAGGAAGGACAACAAATACAATTCACAAGTAACACTTCAAGCGAGAAAGCTGCTTCCAATTCTTCAATGATTCTTGTCATATATTTCTTCTGTAAGACAGAAGCACACATCAATTAACTATCCCTGAAATACGGATCCAAATCAAGGTCTCACAAAATGTGTTGTTAACAACACATACTGGTGGTGTGTTTCCATTGCATCTATTGTTTTAATGATAAATAACCCTCACAAAATTGAATGGTTTGTTGACAGACAAAAGCACAATCTAACAACGGACTATTCAGACTTGCAAATGGCAGAACACTTAATTATTCCAAAATAACATTTCCCCGTTAGACTATGATCATTAAATCCATCATCCTTCAGTTTATATGCATGAAACATTTATCATGTCTTCTACAAACAGAAGTCAGTCATCTAAATATAGATTTTTGGACCATCCATTTCATCATAGCATTTCATCGAAAGCCCAGGATTTCATTTATTTTCAGTTACAGAGATAAAGTGTTTGTAAACGATGTGATAAGACCATAAAGAAAAGTGAAGTGAAATTCAGCTCCATACAAAGATGATAAATACAATGCCTACTTTGAACACTGAGATTATTGTAAGAGAAAAATGAGATATTGGAAGTCAGCAGCTATGTTTAAGATAAGAATTTTTTCTCCTGTGAATTTTTCATTAAAGTCAGGGGCCAGTAAAGAATTATCTGAATGATTCCATTTTTTAAAATGGCCATTACAGACAACAAACTAATAAAACCCAAACAGAGAACAACTGGAATTAAAAGGAAGAAAATTCTGTGATATTCTACCTCTTGTGTTGTGGAATTACTAAAGGGCTGATTTTCAGTTGCTGAAAAAAGCCTGAAAACATTTCTATTGCATTAAAATGTGCTATGGTGAGAAACGGGTGATTTTCAAAAGCTTATTCAAGACAACCAAACCAGAATCCTTTTCTTCAAACAATATCTAATCTGTGTGTTTCTGTGTGTTTTCAGCAGAAGCCTGAGCTTTCAGTTCAAAACTTTATTTGAGCAATCTGCTCACACACATTTGGGACATTCATAAGAGCATTTAATCTGTACCTCTTGGCATTTTGGCTTCACCTTTGCATGAGTTCACTTTGGCAGGATTTATTTCTTCCATTGCTCCCACCCCTTCACTCTCTTTTTCTATTTGGCAGAGTGGCAGCTTCTACCCAGATCACTGCACCCAAGCCTATTTGTATGATTGTTTTCACTTTTGTAATGCAATCTAAATCATAACTATCATAATAAGAATGTGCTTGTGTAATTCCTATGGGACTTATTTTGCACAGACTGCAGAGTGGAGAGCATTCTTATTTTATTTGCCAAGGTAACAAAATTATTTCTTTTTCTATGCTTTTTCTTGATGTAACTATTTAGCAGATGAACTTTTTTTCCTATTTCTACATGTTGGTTGTTGGGGTTTTTGTTTTGTTTTGTGGGTTTTTTGTGGGTTTTTTTTTGTGTTTTTTTATGAACAGAATCTAAAGAAGAGAACTAAATAAATAATGGATGTACAGAATGTTCTTGGCATCTGTATACTCCTACAGGTATCCTTCCATCATATTCATTTGGCTGGCAAAGTGGGAAAGTGCTTGCAACCTGAAGGTTAGCTTGCATAACAAAAGAAATTCAAATGTGGCACAGAAAAGGAAGAAAACATTGTGGTTTGTATATATTGTATTTCATCTCTCCAGATGGCTTTTTTTGGGGGGGGGGAGGAGGTGGTGGGGCATCTAGAGATTAAACACTTATATCTATCATACCAAATGATTAGGAGAATGTTAGGATTACAGAATGGTTGAGTTTGGAAGAGCTCTGGAGGCCATCCTGTCCAACCGTATTAATAAAGACAAGGATTTAAGAGTGAGGAAATGCTAGATTTCAAGTAGTCTATGTAACAATTTGTCTTTCCCCTGAGAATGCATTTAAACAGAGCTTTGATTACATATGTTAAACTTATTTTTTTCCATTTGACCCTCTTATTATTTAATGTACTGGATTCAGAGAACTCACAGAAAAGAAATTAGATGTTGATGTTTTTCTAAGCTGATAAAATTCCCTTTGTGATGTCTCTAAGCTATTGGTGTTAAAACACACTATTCAAACCCTTATCACCAACGAAATACTTATACTTCCCCCTGTGTGTTTACATCACGATCAGAGGGTAAAAGCCCATTGAGATATTTCGGCTGCTAGTTTTTATTTTCAGTGTAGATCTGTGTCTTACTCCCTCACATTGGGATTTTTGAAAGGACAATGGAAATTCAAGGACTTCCTGACTTTTGAATCCTTCAGAAGTTAATGACCCTTCTATACGTTTATTGCTCATCCTTTTTCCTATGCAGTTCCTTAAACTTGTTTGCAAAGCACCCTGTGAGCAATATCCAATCCACCCAGAGGGTTCAGCAAAGTAGCTAGCTGCTGTAGTCATACTGACACATCAGGGCAGCCCTCAGATGTCTTTGGGCATGCCATCTTTAAGGCACTAGGCATTTGATATCTAATGGATTCATTGTGAGGTGAAGTCTTGAGAATAGGCTCAAGCACACTGATCCATGATGGGGGTGCTCCCTGATCGTTGTTGCAAGTACTTCTGTACTCATTGCTGTAACTAAAATCATCTACATTGTGCTTGAGAACAGCTGAACTCTAATACTACTGATGGATGGGTCTATGGCACTATCATGCCTAATTTATGCAATATGTACGAATGACATTGTGAGCAGCCTTGGACTATATGTTTTTGTGTATATATATATGTATATATAAAAATATATA
>NW_009927617.1:158056-161474 GCF_000696875.1 Nestor notabilis | reverse complement strand
GTATATCCATATATATATATAATATGCATATATATGGCTATACCATCCCACTCCTTAATTAGTTTATTGCAAAGATTGTAGTAGTTCTGTCACCAAAGCTAGAGATTCCCTAGAAGGATGCATGCGTAGTGGACTCAATTACCCATGACTTTTAGTCAGATGAGATAATGTGCAGGACTTTGATTTCCTGCTTTGAATCTGGTTGGCTGGGGTACTGCAAAAAATTTTTATTGTAAATACATCACTCTTGTCAGATGGAGTTGAAAAAAAATGATGCAGGGAGGATAAAAGGGGGGAAGTCCATTGGGACACAGAATGATACTATAGTTTGGGATTAGCTTCCTAATAGGCACTTGGCTTCCTTCATGTTACCATTTGTAAAGGATAGGGGAAAGGGTGAGCATCTGTTTTAACATAGTGATTTTAAGTGAGCTGAAAACAGCATCAAGGCTTACGTGTGTATTTCTATTTATTCTGTTAACCTGCTGGGGCTTTTTTGATTTAGATATTGCCTCTCTATGAAAAAAATACGCTCCTGCCTGCTTGTGAGTTTACATGAGATGAAATCTGCAATCTTTCTCTCCCACTCTGTTTGTGGGGATTGTTATGCTAATAATTTTAGAGGTTGTCAAAAATTTTGCTGGGTATTGCTGACAGGTTTCAACTTCTGAAAAAATATCTTCCATTTTTCAGTATGGATACATTTAGATTCACTCTGCCCCCTAAAGTGCCTCCTTCTCCCCCCCCCGCCCCAAGATCAACCTTTACTCGATTTGGTTTTGGGGGGTGGGGTGGGGTGTTATTTCTTTATTTATGTTTCCTCTAATGAGTATCGGACTGAGTTAATAACAACAACAATAAATTTTATGATTAGGACACATCTGTTAGCTTCTCCGCTTCATCCCATGTGGTCTTTGGTTAAATTGTTCTTAGAAAAATTTTTAATGTCTCATTTTAGATTCAGAGTTTCTTGATTCATTTTTCCCTTCTCCTTTCTCATCTGAACAGTAGGCAGAGCTTGTCATTTTCTTATCTCTCCCTAAAGCCTCCTGCCTGCTATTTATGTACAGGCATCTGGAGGAAGATCCAGCTCTAAATCTCCTTCTGCTTCCTAGATGTTTTAGTTCACCTTTTCCTCAGCGATCAACGCCTGGGTTTCCGTTCAGAGCTTTCCTAAGCGATGCAGCATGGATTTCACCTTGTTTGCTTCAGCTCCACTCTTGTCCCTGCTGCCCAGTGCCCCAGTCAGTGAGGGTGGGCAAAGCTTTGTTCACTGCAGCTAGGGAAAAAGCCCTGAGACTGAAGCTGTCTGTCCATGGATTTATCGAGGCAGCTCTTCACTGATTCGTACTTTGCAAGTTACCTTTAAGTCTGGAAAATTAATTTTAGTTTAGCTTCCTACCTTCTTTGGTCAAGTGAATTTTTAAGCCTTTTATTATAGGCTGGTCTATATGCAAAGAAGGAGCATGGTGCTCTCCAGTCACTCATTCTCTTATCTCAAGTGTCATTTACTGGAATCTCTCTACCTTTTGCCTCCCGTAAAATGTAAACTGAATTACAGGCATATAATTAAATCAACATATTAAGTGTGTGAGGAATGAGAGGCAGTGGGGATTTTGATGGCTATATCCACAATCAGAATATTAAAATCTATGATATCAGGTATCTAAGCTATTTTCTAGTGTATTGAGAGCACTGGTTGTGTAAGAGCAATTTCCAGCTGAGACAAAATGTGTTTCTGTGCTAGGTCAGCACAACAGGCGATCATTTCTCCTACCTGGCAGAGTGGCTGCTTCATAAACCATGTGGCTGCTAGTTAAAACACTCAGATGTGCAGTATAACTGCTCATCAGGGATGGGATATTTGAATAATTGCTAAATACTTGTGAGGGTTTGACTGGAAAAAATGTTAAAATTTCAGGTAAATTGCTTTTGCCAGTAATTCCTGTCCAAGTCACACTGTTGCATCTGGCATACTTTATACTTAAAATTACCTTGGTCAGTGTCTGAGATTGATTTTTTTCTTCCTGATTTTTTGGTGCCTAAACCGTGTGCACATACTACTGGTGCTTGCATTATCTATAGCGCATTGGGTTCTTAGAGCTGAGGCTCTTATTTATTTTATTAATTTTACATTATGCCTATCAACTGGAGTTCCTATTGTCTTGCCATAACCCAAATTTGGAACACAAAATCAAAATGAAAACCTGTAAAATGAAACATAGCGCAGGAGGCATGACAGGAAGTGGGATTAATCTCTCTAATGTAAATACCATTCTCTCTAACCTTGGATTTCTGAATAGGTGTTTGGCATCAGTTTCCCAGAAAGATTAGGAATAGCAAACTATTGTGGGATGGAGTCAAATTTGGGTGCAGCATGAGGAATACTCCTTATAACTTGGATGGATTTGTGTAGTGTATGCCTCAAGGCTAGCTGCTGGCTCTTTCAGATTTGCCCCTGTGAAATCCTCTCCTTTAGTCTCGTTCCAGGCTCTATATCAATACATCCCTTCCCACCCAGTCTAGTTATCTTTTGTTGGTTCTGTATTGCTCTTCCCCAGCTGTGATACTGGATTTTTATTCTATTAGTAGAGCAAACAGATAGGAGAGAAGCAGGGGAAGAGATATCTGAAAATGATTATTTGCTTCTGTTTTAAATAAAAGTTAACATTTTTCACAGCAGAGAGATGCTGTAGAAGAAACAGGAGGGCACACTAGGGAGAGTGTTTGAAAATGCTGCTTATTTCACGCTTGTTCAGAGTTTTGACTGTGGAACATGTTCAAAGTTAGTTACCATTTTACAGTTTAAAAGTTTAGCTGGAAATAACCATTGTCTCAGTTGCACAGTGATTTCTTGAGATACAGGACAAGACACACACAAAAATATAATCTAATGGACTAGAACATTCTGTAGCCTGCCTCTATATCCCCTGCCTTCCCCTCTAGTTTGTGTAATAAAGAAACTATTTTGTGAAAGGTGATCTCAGACTACGCTTCTCCTGGAAAGGTCAGTGTTGCTCTCATCTGCCACAGTTGTGACATTTTTGTCTTGCTTCAGTTCCTGCAGTCAGGCAGCTGTAGGGTGCATTTGATCAGCTCATAAATCTGATAGACTGATAATTTCTTGGTGCATTCGTTACTTGGATCAGTCTGCTATGAATGGTCAGGGATGTGGGATCTACCTTTTTTGCTGGTAGCTGCTAACATTGATTTTTACGCTGTTTGTGGAACCATATACCCTGAAGCTTTTAGCACTCCTCTGTAACATGCTTTTGGATAACTGACTGAGCACAGAGCAATATTATGCTGCAGATGAGTACAGGGCAAGCTGCAGTTTCTGCTATAAGCAGTAGCTCGGTGTAGTGTAATAGCTGTGTATGTGTGAGTTGTGGTGTTCTCTTGTGCAGGGATTTTCAGA
>NW_009927617.1:150330-158025 GCF_000696875.1 Nestor notabilis | reverse complement strand
AGGAATGCGACTGTGGGCCAAGCTGGCATGGCTGTAGGTGGAAGCACACTTCTGTCCATGCTTCTCTATCGTCTTCTTACATTTGCTGTCTCTTGGGCCTAGACCCATAGAATTGATTACCTCTTCCTTATTTCCTGGGACCTTAAACTTGTGTTTTCATCTATGCTTTGCAACCCCACAGATCAGGTGTTGCTGGAGGTTAATTACAAACACTAAACCCATGCTCCCATACATCATCCTGCAATGCCTCTGCTCCTGAGCAGCAGGAGCTGCCTGTACACAGAAGAGCATGATAGTGATGTCAGTTGAAAGACATTTAACTGGCTTGGTAGAAGTGCTGGTCCCAGCATTCAGACGAGAACCAACAAGATGCCATCAGGAGCTGCCATCATGTACTAACTTGGAAATTGTTTTTGGGATTCTCTGCTTTGGCAGTTGCTCTTCAGAATGGATCTTTTCTTACCTTCACCCAAATGTGCTTTGTCTTGATTTATGGGCAAAGGATTTATACAGTAAGGGAGGTGGCTTCTAGGCCCATCTTCCTATTTTTGTATTTTATCCAACAGTTGTTTCAGTTTTTTAAATTATGTGGGTTTGTTACTCTGGATCATGGATATAAATAGACGCTGGTAGCATGAGGCCTTATCAGCTGTGAGCAGCTGTACTTGTCTTTTCATTTTAAATCTAGGCACCTAATGTGCAGATGAATAACAAAACTTGGTTTTCTGGAGGGTAAAACTTCTTAATTCTTTGCAATTTGTTTAAAGCTATTGCCTCTGTGCTTAAAGTAGACTAGAATTAGCCTTGTTGGGGAAGGCTGTGACCTATTTGTTGGAGCTCAGAGCTAAGATTCAGGGTGGTCAGTATTAAGGTCTGTAATGGCACAGTTTTTAAATGCTGGGTATGTATGGACAGTCATGCTTAACTAAGCATATTATTTGCATACTTTGGACAACCTACAGAGTCAAGTCTGATTTCCTTGAAAGTATTGTCTTTATACTGTTAACAGAAGTGGCTCTTGGGGAATGCCTGAGGATGCTGGAAAGTGAAGACGAATACACACAGTCAAAACTTTAAAGGACAGGATTTCAAACACTGTATGGGGGATGTTGCAAAGAGCCTTTCTAAGCATGGTAGGTTAATTTTTGACATCTGAATTACTTTACAGGCACTGAAATTGGCCTTTCTTCTATTTAATTTTTTACAGCTAATGTTTTAGTTTCCACGGGTACATTATTCACATAACAAGTTATCCATACAGAAATTCCATGTTCAGACCTGAAAGCAGGACATAGATTTTTGCATGGCTGAGACCCTGAGCTAATCCACTTGCTGAGACTTCATCAGCTTTGCTGAGAGCCACTGCTTGATGTCTCTGCTTTGTGCTCTTAAACCGTGGGATACTGGCAAGTTGGCTTTGGAGGAGCATTGAGGAGCCAGCTGGGGTCCACAGCTTGCAGATTTGGGCTGATGCTATGTCTCTGCAAGACTTAAAGCCATGGAGCTGATGATAGTAACAGTTCCAGGAGGAATAACTGGTGGAAGAGCACCAAATTATATGTACTGTGATCCCTTCTGCTTTGAGATTTGTCAGATGGGGTTTCTTATGGGGCTGACTCAGTAGACCAGCTAAGAGTCTTCCAGGAATCTGAAGAGCTGCACAGTGTAGACACCAGACTTTTGCCTTGGAGCAGCAGGGTTTATGTGCTTGGGTTTTTCCCCTTATCTGGCTATTCTCATTCCCACTATCCTGGACAGTGGAAAGCTGACTTAGTCTGTTAATGCCTGGTTGAAGGCTGTATCAATTGGTGTCTGACCAAGCTAAAAATAAAATGTTCAGTTCAGATGTTTTCTCCTGGGATGCTCAATGATCAGAACACTTATGGAAAAAATTGAGAGGGCTAATAATCCTGTACCTGACTCTGCTGCTAAATCCATCTACTCTTGAATAATGGCTTTCTTCCTAGAACAAATGTGCTCAGTTTGAGGTATCTTTTATCTCTGCAGTATGAACGGGAAATGTGCTGTTTTGTTTCCTGATTCCAGGAAAGCCTGTGGGCCTGTGTGGTTTTTGTGTGCTAAGAAGTTGTATAGCAGAGGTATTTTATGGAAAAAAGAAACAAATTTTCTTCCAGTAACGTGTTTCAGGTTTTTCCCCCTTAGATATTGTTTTAAAATTGTGAAAAGGTGTCCAAAAGGAGGTGTACAAGAATACACTACTTACAGTAATGTAACCTCCCACAGAAGCAGTGTTTTGTGTGTCCATAGAAGAGCAACAAATCTGGCAAGGGCCTGGAGCACAAGTCTTACGAAGAATGGCTGAGGGAACTGGGATTGTTTAATCTGGAGAAAAAGAGGCTCAGGGGGGACCTTATCGCTCTCTACAGCTGCCTGAAAGGAGGATGGAGCGAGGTGGGTGTCAGTCTCTTGTCCCAAGTAACAAGCAATAGAACAAGAGGAAATGGCCTCAAGTTGCACCACAGGAGGTTTAGATTGGATATTGAAGAAAACTTCTTCACCAAAAGGTTTGTCTTGCACTGGAACGGGCTGCCCAGGGAAGTGGTTGAGTCACTATCCCTGGAGTGATTTAAAAGGTGTGTAGATGTGGTGCTTAGAGACACGGTTTAGCGGTGGACTTGGCGGTGTTAGATGCAGTGTTAGGCAGTTGGACCTGATGATCTTAAAGTTCCTTTCCAACCTAAATGATTCTATGATTCTTGTATTTATTTGTGTTTGCTTCTAAGG
This sequence comes from Nestor notabilis, assembly GCF_000696875.1. Lineage (NCBI taxonomy): Eukaryota > Metazoa > Chordata > Aves > Psittaciformes > Psittacidae > Nestor > Nestor notabilis. The sequence continues at coordinate 155,280 of NW_009927617.1, read as the reverse complement.
AGTGGAAAAGTATTGTTCTGTCCTTGGGCTGTGGTAGTCTACAGAGAATACATCACTGAGTTTACTGTAAATTCTGTTGCCATCTTACATTGAAGTTCTTATTTCCTGTATCTAGTTTTGCAACATTTGTTATGCATGGCCTTCAGTAGTGTTGTGTCCTGTTGTGCAAGACGTCTTTGCTCATCTAGGAGAGCACCTTGCTGTGCACTGGTTTTCTCCTTTCAGCTGGAATCCCATGGTCTTCCTAGTCCTTGGTTTAGCCTTTTCTGCTGAACAGGTGCAATAATGTCTAACAGACTGAGCAACAGCACATGGCTGAGCCTTCTCTTTCCTTCAGGAGCTTGTGACCAGAGCCTAGTCAAAGTAGCGCTCAATAATTCTTAGTAACCTAGGAAGAATGAGAAAACAAACAAAATAAATCTGGCTGAAAAGATAAGACCAGTATGTCTAATTTACAGTCCTTCTCTAATCTTTTTATTGTATTTGTGACTTTGGGTAATTTTCAGTGAGTTCAGTTATTCCTGTGCCTGACTGAAGGAGTCGCTAAAATCAGCACTACTTTACTTCCATTTCCTGAGCTGAGAAGTGCTGTAGTTCAGGTACTGAAGTGAATCAGACACCCTGGATGGAGAATGTTTGCAGTTTGGCAAATATAATATTTGCCAAACTGCCTGCCTTACACTGTCAGGTACAGATATTTATACAAAACTACTTCTCTTTCCCCAGGTTCATGGCGTTCTTACTCAGTCTGTAGCCAGTACCACACAGCAATTCCTGAGACGACACATACACTGCTAGAGGTAAGGAAGAATTGATATAAAGGATAATTTTGGCCTGGGTAGCATGATGGACAGGGACACTGAGAAAGAATTCGTATTTTGTGGGTCTTTGGTTCAGTATGTTGATGAAACTCGTAAGAAACAAATCTTTGGTGACTTGGGACATTATATCTACATTATTATAATTCAGTACTTCATGGTTTCTTCATTGTGTTACTTATGAAATGCCATAATGTATGAGTAATCAACTGAAGCTGACCAGTGACTCTTCAGGCTTTCCTTGAGGTGATTTTCCCCCCACCCCCTTGGTATTGGCACAGAGTTATAAAAAGTTTAGAATCTGTGCTGGGTATCTAGCCTATAGCACTGAATAATAGTACCGTAGTGAAGTATATCAACATTTGTGTATCTTTACATATGGAAAGACTGAGATACAGAATGAAAATTAAGAGTTGACTTGTCTGGCTCTTGGACAAAATCTCCTGGGTAGGAAAGGATGTAATATCCTAAAGTATGGTGTAGCTATTAGTGTATTAGAGCCTAAGGTTGTTCTAGGTTATTCTCTTTAGCTTTTCTGTTTTGTCCAATATGCTTTTCAAAGATCAACTTTTTGTACCAAATTATTCAAGGAGTGGGGATGTGAAGATGAAGCAATAACCTTCTTCAGAGTGCACCAGTAGTTATTTTTGGCACTAGCTTGCTGTACTTTCAAAAGCAGAAATGTTCATTTTGCTTCAAGTGACTTTATCCTCCAGAGCTTGGTGGAATGATTGTGCACAAGATAGGGAGCTGTCACACATTCCATCCTATGGGTTGCTTTGATGTTAGGAGCTGGAGCCAACTCCAGAGTGTCAGAACAATGGATTTAATTTCTCACCATCATCTTCTGGGAACAGTGGAAATAAGAGATTATGACTTGTTGTCTCACAAGTATTCTCTCAAACATGCATCCCTGCTAGCTCCTTATCAGCTGTTGTGCTGTGCTCTCTCTGGCACGAGAAAGCATAAATCTTCCAGCCCTTTGGGAAGTGCCCATTTCATGTTTCTGTGTGCTTCTACAGCTAATAAAGTTGTTTTGAAAAGGGGAATTCAGAAAGGAAAAGTGGTCATGCTTCTGGGTTTGGTTTATGTGCAGCCGTTTGTGTTTAATGTGGCTGCATGTTTCTGGGCTGGGGCTTGTCACTGAAATGTGGTCCTCAAAACATAGGAGTATTGCATCACCTGGGACAGGTATTGCAGAGCTCACTGTGATTCAGCTGATACTGTTTTAAGCAGTGCAGGGGTATCTCTGTTAAATTTCAGAGTTTTATGTTGAATGTGATGTCACTTTTCAGCTGGGATAGACTCTTTAATCTTCTTGTTGTCATGCTCTAGGGGAGTTACAGGGACAGTAATATCTGTGCTTTCTGTATAGGGCTGATAGCAGAGAGAGAGCAGGCCCTGCACCTTTCTGCAGGAGACTTTACAGCATGGCAGTAACTACTGGCATTGCATCATTGAGTCTTGGGGCTCCATCATTTGCCATTAACTTGTGAATACTTCTGAGATCCAAAGCATACCAGAAAAGTTAGGACGCATGCTGGTTGTAGGTGGGGGAAGGTCAGTAGTCAAGCAAACCCTGAGCTTGGTAGGTGGGCATAGATGACTGAAGAGGTTAAATCATTGGTTTACTGAATGGGTATTCTGTTTCTGAGAGCATCTTGGGGATCCTCCAGCCTCAACCTTCCCATAGAATTGTCATGTTGAGAGGAAGGGGATATGATTTCCCTTTACTATCTCCCTCTTTGTTTCTTTACTCCTTCCTTTCTTTTTGTTTATAGTTGTTCTTTAAAGAAATAACATAAACCCCCCTTACAGATTTTCATAATTTTAGCAAAACAAAAGGGAGGTGTACAGGAGCCTCATTCATCACCTTTTGTCACTAGACTTGATTTGGCATCTGAGACTACAGAGAAACTTTGGCAAGTGCAATGATTTCCCGTGTGGGGGTAATAAGAGAGAAAAAAGCTGTCAGTTGAAAACAGCAGGAGCTGCATTAGCAAATATAAATTAAACAGATGGCTAAGATACTGCAGCTGTCGCATAGAAGCTCCAGGAAGATCTTTAGCTTAGAGCTGCAGGAGGCTATTTTAAAAGGAAAGATGAAAACAACAACAAAGCAAACTTTAGCATGACGAAAGAGACAATAGAGCCATTCAGATGATTATATGAAACTTATCCAGCACTGGGTTGGGGTTTTTTTCTTCATGTTTTCAGATCTTAGGATTCTAAAATTAGTTTAGGATCAGCTATTATAAGATCACTTTACAGATTTTCATAGTATGGGTTTGTCTGCTGGGTTAGAGGTACTCTTCTGTACCAGACATTGGCTCCGACACATGCTCTGGGAAGTGGGGAGAACTGTAACACACTGCAAAATTTTTATCTTAAAGTGTTTGTTTTACAGCTGTTTCAATAAAAAACTTCTTATAAGAGAATTGTTTCTAAATAAACATTTGTGGTAAAACAGTGTTAAAGGTGTGAACATTTTGATTGGTGGAGGAAGCACATGCATTTAAAGTGTCTTGCATGTTCAGTCTTGAGGTAACATTTTTCATACCCATTTTCAGCTGAAAAGTGAATCCTCTTTTCCTTTGTGAAAGAACTGATGAAACTGCATCCAAGTATGTTTGTTATGTTAAAATACAGTCATATATTAAAATGAGGACAAATTGGAATTCACTGCTGTTTCTCAGAGGCCGAAAGGCAATAATTGTGTAAACATTGTGTCTGTAATGCATTTTCCTCGATTAGAACTGATGGTTTGTCATAGATACCTTGTGCGTAAGCAGAGACTGTTTCACTGCCTTTATAGTTAGATGATGATGATGCAAATTATGAAATAGGTGCAGCTGCATTTGAAGCCTGTGTTTTACATTCAAAGAAATAGTGTGCACAGATGGATTCCTAGGCAGGCCGATTGATTTCCTGGAGTTCTGCTTTTCCTGTTTGCCTTTTTTACTGGGGGGGGTGGTGAAAATCATGTATTTATGGTTGACTTTTTAAACGATGCTTAATGGGCAAGAAATTCTGATTTGGATTGTACTACAGACCTTTGTGCAAAATTTGCATGTCGTCAATTCTGCATATTTTTTCCAAACTCTGTTGTTCCTGTACAGCAAATATTTTTAGGTGCAGGTAGATCTAATTCTAATCTTCATCTCTACAGATGATTTGAGAGCTACAAAACCTGGATATCAAAAAAATTAATTTTTTGTTGCTCTGTATTTATCCTTCCTCCAATCATCCCATGGAGTACATAAGTTCTAGCACGCTCTGAAAGTCTGTGAACCTCCATTCTGTTAAAACTACGAAGTTCATCATTGAGATGTAAATGCTCTTTGCTGGCTAAATCTTTGACCTGTTCTAGACTTCTTTCTGATCTTAGTGGTTCAGGACATAAATCACAAGGGGCATCAAAGATCAATAGCAACAGCTTTTGAACTTACTTGTGTGAGCTTGCTGAAAACACGTAGCCTCATGTAGCCTCAGTCTTCCCATACTGTTCAGGGTGCTTCGGCTGCCTCTCTCAGTAGAAGTGAGCTCCCCAACATTTAACTGTATTTCTTTTGTGGTTTGTGCTTCAGTTGAACAGCTGATCATTCTGAGTGATTGTTGTTTCTACCCTTTAAATTTCATTTTTACCCCTACAGAAACTTTAGAGCAGTTATAAATTCCAGAAAACAAGGAGGAAAAAAGCCTCAGCCTGAGTGTATGCCTTTTCTTCCATTTTTGCTTAAGAGGAACAAAGTTGACCTTGAAGTGTACTTGAACTTGAGAATGATAAATGTGGGATATCTTTGTCAGTGATGGAGGAATGTTTCAGAGTAGGTGACCTTCCACTGGGAAGCCTGGCCTCAGCCTCCACTTGCTCTCAGGCTTTTGCTCCAAATGCTTTAGCTAAACTTCACTGCCAGGACATGCTCAGCAAGGGAACAGTTTCGTGTAGGCAGGACCCAGGGCATACTGAAAGATTATGCACTGAACACTGCACATTCCCTGTGAACTCTCTTCCTGGGAAGAAGTGAAGGGTTCAGTCAGTGTGAGATGAGAGATGACAGTTAAGAAGGGACGGGAAGGAGCTAAAACAGAGAAGTGAGTGGAATGGGAAGAAAGATAGCTTTGCTTGTAA
>NW_009927617.1:147742-150299 GCF_000696875.1 Nestor notabilis | reverse complement strand
TCCTGCTGATCGTCCCAAAGGAAAGAATGAACTTTTCCAGCTAGAAATGTAGTTAATGTTTAATGGCCGTAGTCTGTTCTTGATCTTCATGCAAACCTTCTAGTGTTACCAATGGAGGATGCTACAGAGAGTGGAGGGGTACATGATTGCTATACTGTAGGCACAGCAGATCAAGTGCTGGCTGACCTATGGCACAGAGCTAGTGGGGAAAAATGTCTTTATAGTGTTTGAAAGAAGGCTGTGACATAAATTTTCATGTGCTAGGAAGTGTTAATATTTAACTCTCATTGACTAGGAACAGCTGCTTACATGGAAAATACATGCTGGTGGAAAAAGGAAAGCTGATGCAGCTTTTTTTGAATGCTCTCCTTACGAGTAAGTGCTTCTTAACTGGAAGCAAGAAAGCCCAGCCTTTTGGTGCTGCAGCTTTGATCTATAGTTTAGCCAATCTGCAAAAAGATTTCATGTTTTTGGCTCTCATTTGAACCTTGTTCTTTTTAAGCCTAGTCCAGAACTGTCAAGTTTGGTTTTAGGTCAGTGCTGTTCTTCACGCTATATAGACAGGTACATTGATGACCGAGAGAACATGTAGTAAATATAAATTACTGCTTATTATTATTCTTGTCATTTCAGAGGTCACATGAATAATTCTTAGGTGTAGCAAAACAGCACATCAGGTAGTCCTGATATGTGGCTGTGTATTCTACAGTACTCTGTTAGTAAATAATAGGTTACTGATTAATTTCCAGTAGCTAGTCTTTTTCTAATTCATCTCAATAGCAGAGAAGATTGAGTTTCATGTTTAGTTTTGCTTTAAAGTAGATTTAGCTTTACTTTTCAGTTGAAAGCGTCTGAATACACCTGCCTAAATTTGGTAATGAAACCATCTTTCATATGGAAAACAAATTTTCTATATTGTTAAGTAGATTACTTCCCTTGACTACGACAATTTCTGGTTTTGGATTTTGAGCTCCATTCCAGGTTGAAGCACATCTGATCTGCACCAGTTTGTGGGAAAACGTTTAGCCAGTTTGCAACCCATCACAGATTCAAAACATGGCTCTGCCAAAGTCCTATGCTGTGGTGCATAGATTTGGTGCTGTGGGTGTTAGAAAATTGGGTGGTACTGAAGATGGATATGGAAAGACACTCTTCTAAAATAAATACAGGTATTTACTGGACAAAAGCTTGAAAGACATGTGAAACAGATGAGTTTCCTTTCCCTGTGTAAGCAAGCCCTTGGGTCATAAGATTTGCTAGAGATTTGTGGAAATGTTGAAAGGCAAAATGTAAATGTACAACTGCTGAAAGCTGCAGGCTTACAGCCCTGAGCAGTTCAGAATAATGCTAAACATGACTAGAAAAAAAATGGCAAGTAGAAAAAAAAATGTCAAGTTTGGGAACCTGGCATGACGGCATCTCTCCACCTTTGTTAGGAGACAACAATTGGATATTAGATGTTATGAACATCTAAACTGAGGTCTTGAATAGAAAATAATAATAATAGCACAGTTAAAAATGAGTGTCGCATGAACTAGTTTCTTGCACCACGGTCTGTGTTCTTTGCAGTTGTGTAAGTAGTTTCTAGGCATTCATTCTAGTGCTGCTAATATTCTGTTCTCTTCTATTTGGCAGAATATATCTGACCAAAGCTTTATCTTAATTGTCTTTATTTCTTTGGCTTCTTGCTTCTTGAAAAAAAATAACAATTATTCTGGATAAAATAGTAAAGTCAAATGCATGTGCTGCTAAAGGGATTTCTTTACAGAGGGCTCTGTTGCTTCTAGCTCATTCACATGAATGCAGAGGTTTGGTACTGTGAAAGCAATAAATACTCTTCCTTCATTTGTTCTCTCCAAAGTACATTGATCACAGCTACGCTTCAAGGTTTTGCCAGCATAACTATCCTTTCTTAAGATTGTGTAGAAATTGCCCTTAGTTGACATACAATGTTCTATGCTAGATGCAGTTAGATATCACCAAAAATGTGCTTCTGCATTATAGCTTGTGTTTTTAGGGAACTGGTATTAGCTTTTCTGGCAAAATAACTTTTTTTGCCTGTGTAAACCACATCTCGACTAGGCAGATTTGCTAGTATAGCTATTTTAGCAAAGCCTTTCTACTGTAGAAAAGACCTTATTGATAATACTGTGAGGTTCCCACAGCAGATGAAAGGCACAATACAAAGGGCTTTACAAACATGAATTAAGCTTCACAACACCCTTGTAAAATAATCATTCTTCTAGCTTGCTAATGTCTATTTTCTTTTCATATGAGATGTTTTGCAGGGATGAGAAGGAAGAGTAGAAGATTCACAGTTAAGGGAATTAATGTCTGCTAGCGTTGATAAACTGAACAAATTTCTCATGTTTAAAAATGTCCTAGCAAAATGAGTGTGTTAGAGTATCAAATAGCTACTGGTTGCTGGTTTCACCTGATCTTTGCTGGTATGAGGAGTTCTAATGCTGACACTTTGCAATTCCTTTCTTCCTGAAAACCTGGATCTGGCTTTTGTGTATGTGGTGTTCTCATTAATACTGGTTTTAACTACAGTGAT
>NW_009927617.1:141052-147711 GCF_000696875.1 Nestor notabilis | reverse complement strand
CACTCTTTCAGTCTCATACTGTTCATGTAGGTCAGAGTATGAACAGCTGACACAGTTAAGGGATCTTAAAGGGAATAGAGAGAGGAACAAAACTAAAGGTACATGTGCAAGAATGATTTTAAAGTCAACCTACTCAAAAATCACTGTAGTCTGATACCATGTGCCCATGTGGTCTTAATGCAGACATTTGTCTGTGTTAATTATTGTGTAGTCTTTAATTACGTTATCACATTTCTTTATTTCCTTTCATCTCTTAGGGAACAAGGAACAGAAGGACTCCACTGGGATGTAGGTTAATTTTCTTTACCATTCAAAAGCACTTCTAGGCAGGTCCAGGCATTTCTGCAGTCCTCCGTTAAACATCACGTCCTGGATTCTGTATTAATACATCTATCAAGAATTCAAGCAAGCTGTGCAATTAATCCTCTTCCCAGTTCAGGGCTTTTGTGTGGTAGTAAATGTTTTCACAAACAAGATACCTTTCCTCACTAAGTGTAGTGAGAGAGTCTGCTTTCGAAAAGCTGTCCCAGATCTCCTGAAATCTGGGTGATGGTGGAGACATCTGGGCTGAATGCGTTCCCTGTCCTAACCTTTCCTGTGTGCTACAGGAGGTTCCATTAACTGTTTGGCAGTGTTCTTGATCCTCCAAGAGGTACTTGATCTAATCAGGGTATTTTTGTGCTCTGTTTCCATGGCAACAGCACACTTTCTTTTTTTTCTATTCTCAAGGTAGCTGATGCTTTGAGAATTAGACCTGTGGAAAAGCTTGGACTTCTTGTCCTCTATTGAGATTTCAGCTTGCACGGGTCAAGAGTGGAAGGTGTAGGATGGGGAGCATCTTACTCTCAGTAGAGCCAGTGTGATAATGAAGTGACAGTGCAAGGAACGAGGCCTACTTAATTGTGGGTTTTAGTGTTAATAAAATGATTGTGTTGAAAGTCATGGCTCTTTCTAAGCTCTGCAAATGAAAGGCCTGGAACTGGGACATTAGCAACGGTCATTTTAGCCCTTTGCTTGTGCTCTTGTAATCATTTAGGACCCATGTCCCCTTCATGTGTTCATGCACAGTATGAAATCAGGTGTATCTTCTATCTGTCTGCTCATAGACACTTTTTGGTGCATGTCACATTAAGAAACCTATTCTTATAGCATGGCATTCTCCCTAGCATTGTTGGGAAGGGACATGTTACGTATTTGCTCCATTGAAATAGGAAGTAAATGTTAAGCCACCTCTTTGGCATAGTACCTCCTATAGGTAGCAAGACACTTTGCTTCAAAGTGAAGTACATATGCCTGTCTCAACATCTGTTGCTGTGCAGAGGACTAAGAAGCTTTCATTTGAAATATTTCCATAGATCAATCCCTTGTTGTTATCGTGTAAAGGTGGGTGAGAACAGAAGCATATGGTTTGATACCGATATATTGCTGCTGTTGGCTTTTTTCATCTGTAGTTAAGAAAGTAGTCTTTTCTTATGTGGGTGTCTTATGCATGCCTAAATACAACTGCTCTATGTTTTTCAACTGGTTTACTTTGCTTCTTCCCTGGTATCCTGATCCTAAGAACTAAACTTGCATCTTTACCTGCACATCATATAATTTGTGGTATTGGGCTGTTCTGTGCGGTTTGTTTTTGGTTTCATTTTTTGTTGTTGGGTTGTTTGGGTTTTTTTCTCCTTTCTTCCCTTTCTTAGGAATTGCATGTTCTAGGTATCGTAATAAGTGCTGTTCTTCTCTTAACACACTCACTAACCAAGTATGTCATGGAAAAATCTTAATTTAAGTTCAGAAAACTCAGTTATGTTACTAAGACTGGATTCAGGAATCTCCCTTCTTTTAAGAGTGAATATCTAAAGCACTATCTGTCACGATTTTATGCTTTTGCAGTAACTGCTTCTGCTTGATGTTGGTGTTGGTGGCTCTTTACCACACTGTATTGTGAGTAGTTTAGAGTCAGGATACTACAAGCTTTATCTTTTTCTCTGACAAATAGTAAGCAGATGTGTTGACTTGCAATCAGTGGCTAATAGATGAAACCACATAATCTGGGGTTATCATGGAAAGGTACATCATTTATATTCATTTTTACAGTGATAAGGCCAGAAATTTACTGATGCTTATCTCTATAAAATGTAAAAAGCTCTTCAGGATTAAGCATCCAAGTTGGAAATATCATATATGTACAAAAGCCAGAAATTAATTAACATGACTTTTATTACTTTCTAATTATCCGCACATCCAGTGTACTTTTCATGTTAAAGATCTTGTATTTAGTTCAAAGATGAAGATCATTCCAGTACTGAACCTTTTTAAAATTGAAAGTTAAGTTTAGAATTCCAAGTCTTGCATTGTTTGACTTTAACACTTCCTGGTTGTACCTAGCTCTTTTTGACTGCACACTGAAGAAACTGTACATTTTAGTTTACTCGAGAACTTGTTTGTTGAAAGACCAAAGTGTAAAATTCCAAGTCTGTTTAACATTCAATAATTTACCATTAAGCTACTTGGCACAAATTAGAATTTATGTTAATACTGTCTTGATTAAACAGCACTCATTATCACTCACTGTGATTTGGCCAAATCTGTTTCCTAGCAGACATCTTAATAAAGGAGCCATCTTACTATAGCATGTCCAAATTGGCTGTACTGCAATAATGTTTTTCACTTACATAGCATCTTTCATTTCAAAGTACTTGAAGTGATCATGTATGATATTGGGAAAGCATACTAGGTAATAAAATGACCAAAGAAAATCATAATTGTGCATACGCAAATCTAAGGATTGTCTACATTTCAATTGTGTTATAGTTGCAATGTAGTGCAAAGCAGATATCTGTCACATGACACCAAGCAAGTCCCTGCCTCATTTTTTTCTGTTTTAAGAATTGGACTAATTGTGTTTAGCATTTACTTAATGGTTACGTTTATCGATTGCATTTTACAGATAGCATAACTGAGAGCAGACACTGAGGGCAGTGTGCCCAAGATCCCAGTATTTCCTGTAATTTCCGTTGTGTTTTCCTGATTTGATTTGGAATGATTCAGTTAAGAACTGTATGTAATTTCATACATAATCATGTGTGATGTATCAAGTGGGTCATCCAATAATGTTCAGACTCACCATTTCCCTCTGTAGATGCACCTGGCTGAGTTTTCTTGTAACCACAACTCATTTTATTGCCAAATTTTCCCAAACTTAATATGACATGGACCACCTAGTAAGGTTGATGTCCATATTGTGTTACAAGGTGAATAGTTCAGTTGGATTTCAGCCATCCTTGAAAGCAAAAAGTACTTTTCCCAAATATTAAAACTATTTCTTGCATTTGTTAAGTCTTAACTCAAAGGCAGTTGAAGCAATTTTACTTAAATCAAGGATGTAATATTTCAGTGCTGAAGGCACTTAAGCAGTTAAGCTGAGGAGCAACTGACAACAGGCTGAGAAGGTGGAGGAGCTAGTTGGCATAGCCATGAGGCTGCAGGGGCCACTGCCCTCCTGGCCCCCCCGTAACTCCCTGTGGTCTGTTGGCGGCATTGCTGGTGGGGAGGTGCTAGATATGAGAGCTTTGAGTTTGGTGTAAGGCTGGTACTGTAACATTTAAGGATATGGCAAGTGAGAACTGGTGAGAGATCCAGTGAAGGCTTTCTGAGGCATTAATGGTCCTCCCAGTGGAGTCCTCTTCCATTATTCATGCTCTTTGAGCTTTTAGTCAAGCTGAGCACTCTGCACTCAAATGTGATAGTAGAAGGTAAAAGGAAATTAACCCTGTAGTGATATATTGAGAGTTTCTTGCCAAAGTAATAATTTTGACAGTGTGTTGAGGGGACAGAAGCAGGGGGAAACATGTCAATTCTGAACTGATCCCAGAAAGTGCTTGAGTACTCTGCAGCAAAGCAATACACACACCTCTCAAACCTATATGTAAGTCCTGGGGTCACTTCCTGCCTTATCCTTCCTCATCAAAGTATGTCTTCCAAATTTCAAAAAAGATGTGTCTTACAGCTGCAGTATGAGATAGTACTCGAAGCTTTCCAATGGTGCTATGGAAAGCTTTGTGGTAGAAGGCTTCAGTGTAGTAGCCAAGGTTTCTCAATCATTTCTGTGTCAGGTACCAGGAATCTCTACCTGGATTCCAGCTTTAGCCTGTAGATGTTACTGTGTTTCTGATTGTTTCCTTGAACATGTTTACCTTTCCTTAGGTAAGCTCCTTATGTTTAGGATTCTTCTTTTCTTCCTCTCCCTCTTACCATTCTTAATTTATCCCATCATTATGTACAGTAGGAGTGTGTGCTCAAGGGGGCTTTTAGAAAGAGTTCAGAAACAAGAAGCTTTTAATGCAGTGTCTCTATAGTGTTAATTGATCTGGGATATTTGTGCTGGAGTGGTCTCTTATATCCAGCTTTTACTCCCTGTCTATCCCCCAGCTCCTCTGAGGTTTCACAGCAAGTATCCAGAATGTAAAACAGATCATTGCAAACTAGTGGAGAACGATGTCACTTAGAGGCTAAGAGTTACTTTGGGAATGGAGCGGAGAAGCTGACTGTAAATACAAGTCCTTTGCTGATGCATAAGCTTAAGGATGTCTAAACTTCAATTTACCATGTGTACCTTTTGTGAATAGGACTAAAATGTATTTGGAGGCAGGGAAAATAACTCGTGGTGGAAAAATGCAGTACCAGTGCCAAGTACTGTGTAACTTGTGAGCTCAGGAGACAGATTTCCCTATGCGCTCACAGATACTTTATATCCAGATTCCTCCTTTTTCTTTCCTGCTTACAGAAAACCATGTTCAAGGGTAATGTGTTTAAAAGCACATTATTACTTAGAAGTGCAAGGTCTGTGGCTGTGGCTTTTAGGTAGAAGACAGTTCTGAAAATTTTACCCTGCAAAGTATATATCTTCAAGGTCAGAGGGAGTTGTTTGGGGTTTTTTTTGAGCCAAGAATTTGATGCATTTGGCACTTGACGTAATCCTTAAGAATAATTTGATTAAAAGCCTGTGCCTTGGAGTCCAGCAGTCTGGAATAAAGAGTCTCAGTGAACAGTCCGTATCTCTCCATGGTCTAGTTTTCAGGAGAGACTAAGAGTGTTTGGGCCCCAGCAATAAGGACCAGGAGGAAAACTGAACATAAAACGCAGTGAGTAGTACTAGTCTGAGTATCATAACTGCACCCAGGACCCTAAAAAGACAGGAAGGAGAAGAGTTTAAAAAAAAACAAACCCAAAACCCAAACAAGAAGTAAAATCATTCTTGTGAAGACTTGTGAAGATTGTTCCTCTGGATTGCACTCTTGATTGTGCAGCCTCATAGCTGCATCTTAAATGAGCCATTGCAATTTTACCTCTTGGACATTTTTCAAGCTACTAAACAATTTATTTGCTTGCAGATATGAGCAATAGATACTACTGAGTACTCTTGAGGTCCAAATATTACTAATGGCAACCTCTGAGTGATGACTGAGAAGCTGTGTTGAAAGTTTTGCCTTACTTTTGAACTATGCTAAGCATATGATAGTTAAGTACTTAAACTCTTTCTGACATTGGCTCAACTACAGGATTTCCTTATAAACATTGCTGATGGCAGATAACTTTCTTAATGTGGCGGTTTTGCTTCAGCTTCAGTGTCAATCAAGATTTATGATTTGTAACAAATGGCAGTGAAGATGCGGCAAGGTCCAGGAAGTCTGTTGAAGGGCTTTCGCAGTCCACGCTTTTCTGCCACTTGCCCTGTCATCCTACAAGACAGAGCCTTTTACGATAGCTCTGTTCGTGGTTGGTTTTGTGAATGATTGCAAAAAATCATTTGTGATGATTGCAAAAAGGTATTGTTTTGTCCTTCTGTAGGTAATACTTTCAGACTCCTTGAATGCTGCTTATTTAAGGAAATATCTGTAGTATTACTGCCTCTAAAATGTCACAAGCAGGTACAGTCAGGCATGAACCCCTCTATGTCCTCCCTATCAGTCAGTGGTAGTGGGGGTTTCCATTCACCTCTTCTGGGTGTACAGCAGGAGAACCACACTTGACTTTCAGTCCAGCCTTCAGTTCCCCACAGCAGCAATCATGAAAGTGCTTGCAGAGCCACTGTGGTGTGGGTGCAAGCCTGTGACTCGAAACAAAGCAGCTAATGTGCCTATCTTCCCTTGCAGTTAGTAAAATGGGGATGTACCAGGTTTGCATGGCAATGTTTTAGTAGAAGCAGGGCTAGAGGAGTGCTTTCTGTGAGAGGTTGCTATAAGCTTCCCCTGTGTCCAATAGACCTAATGCCAGCTGGCTCCAAGACAGACCCACCACTGGCCAAGGCCAAGCCCATCAGTGACAGTGGTAGCACCTCTGGAATAACATACTGAAGAAGAGGGAAAAGTTACTTTGCAGGAGCAACTGCAGCTGGAGAGAGGAGTGAGAATATGTGAGAAACAGCCCTGCAGACACCAAGGTCAGTGAATAAGGAGAGGAGGAGGTGGTGCTCTATGTGTCAGAGCAGAGACCGCCCTGCAGCCTGTGGTTCAGACCATGGAGGTCCATGGTGGAGCAGATCTCCACCTGCAACCTTTGGAGGACCCCACGCTGGAGCAGGTACATGCACCCAAAGGAGGCTGTGATCCCATTAGAAGCTCATGCTGGAGCAGGCTCCTGGCAGGATCTGTGGCCCAACAGAGAAC
>NW_009927617.1:102848-140946 GCF_000696875.1 Nestor notabilis | reverse complement strand
GGTCTGTGGCCCAACAGAGAACAGAGCCCGCGCTGGAGCAGGTTTGCTGCAGGACTTGTGACCCTGCGGGCACCTACACTGGAGCAGTCTGTTCCTGAAGCACTGCACCTATGGAAGGGATCCACATTAAAGCAGCAGCCTGTTCCTGAAGGATTGCACCCATGAAAGGGACCCACGCTGGAGCAGTTCAGGAAGAACTACAGCCCATGGGAAGGACTCACGTTGGAGATGTTCATGGAGGACTGCCTGCTATGGGAGGCGCCCCAGGCTGGAGCAGAGGCAGAGGGTGAGGAGTCCTCCCCCTGAGGAGGAAGGAGCAGCAGAGACAACATGGGATGAACTGACCACAACCCCCATTCCCTGTCCCCCCTGTGCTGCTGGGAGGAGAGGAGGTAGAGAAAATCAGTAGTAAAGTTAAGCCCTGAAAGAAGGGAGGGGTGGGGGGAAGGTGTTTTTAAGACTTAATTTTATTTCTCATTATCCTACTCTGATTTGATTGGTAATAAATTAATTCTTCCCCAACTGGAGTCTGTTTTGCCCAGGACAGTGAATGCTCTCTCTACATCATTAGTAGGGAAACTGCTCTCCCTGTCCTTATTTTGACCCACAAGCCCTTCATAATATTTTCTCTCCCCTGTCCAGCTGAGGAGGAGTGATAGAGTAGCTTTGGTGGGCACCTGGCATCTAGCCGGGGTCAAGCCACCACAGGGGAAAAGGTGGGGAAATAAAAAGCAGTAGTCCAAGGATGAGAGAGCAGGGAAACACCACTCCTCTTTGTCAAGAGGTATGACAGGAAAGTCCTGCTCTGGAGAACAGGTAAGCTTAGCCTGGGAAATAAGGGGGAGGAACTGCAGAGACTGGGTTTCACATAAAGCATGCTGGCTCCATTTAAGTATTCAGCATGCCTGCTATGCTTAATAATGTTGGTATTTAAATAGTTTTAAGTAGGCTTTGAAGTTAGAGCCATGTTGAGTTAAGGTAGAGGTCAGTGTGTTGTAACTGTTGGCTGAACATTGATAACAGCTTTGTGTACTTTCACATTTTTAAGCCACTTAAAAAAAAAAAGACGAAATTTTAAGAGTATGATTTTTAATGGAAAATTTTATAAGTATGGCAGTTTTATGTGGCAAACCCAACAAATCTCAGAAGGCTGTTATTTTTCTGCATCCATACTACTTTTCTTCATGGCCTAATTGAACATGTGAAATGAAACTCTCGGGCCCGTATTTTTCCTCCAACATGCAGAGAAGCATGTATTTATGGTTTTAAATTTTAAACCATGCTTGTCAAGTGTTTTAAAGCAAGGAAATCCCAGGCGAGAAGGAAATGGGTATCTCCCATTGGAATCAGCGTGCAGGACTAATGGCTGTGCCTGGGAAACTGGTACAGAGCAGTGCTTCACACTGCAACCCCTGCAGGCACTGGCAGCGCTGAAACAGAGGAAGTTTTGAAGAGTATCGGTGTAGACAAGCCCAGTGCTGCTTGTGTGGAAGGAATTGGTCCAAAAGATTTTATCTTCTGTTTAGGTTTGCTGTTCCCTGCTCGTGTCACACCTCCTCACTCTTCTTCCTTCTAACTTCCAGGACTGCCTTCTTGTGCAGATGAGGCTCCCCTTCCCTGGTCTTTGCTGTGAGAATAATAGCAGAGGGTTGAAGAAGGGCGTGCAGTTGTGTTGCCTGTATTGTCAAGAGCATTTAGACCACTTGGAATGGTGATTGCTGGAGGCACAATCCTGCTTCAGACCTTTTAAGACACAGATGAGTGGAGATTGCACTGGTATAGAGAGGCCACTATGAGTTGAAAGAGCAGTTACAGGAGGGCACTCCAGTGCAGCTGAAGTGGGGAAAAAAGTGGGTTTTTTTCCCCCACACTGTTTGAGAGGAATATGCTTACATAATTAGTAGAAAAACTGCTTTGAAATATCTGTAATTTTGTGTGTATTCCCATGGGGAAAAATGTGCTCAGAGATCTGTGATTTTGTGTACATATCCCACCCTTGATACCACATCTTTGGCACATCATCTTTCTGTTCCTTCAGATGTGCACAGCCCTTCCTTGCACTCAGAAGCTTCAGAAACCAGCTAAGCATCAGCTCTGAGGGCACCAGTGCCCTGAGAAGCTTCATCCAGGGTGCCCACCTGTGCACTGTTTCCCCAGGAGTCCAGGGACTGCCCTCAAGCCTTGGCCTTCAGTCCTGGTGTGAGCGGTGTGGTAGGTATGCCTGTCTCCTGTCTCCAGCCTTGTTTCCTGGATGGATCATGAATGTGAACCTGTGTTGTAGATAGTGTCTTCAGTCTTGTCCTGTCCCTGGCTCCGTCTCTTTTGCTCCTAGCTGGACCTTGGGCCTCTTTGATCACTCTCTTTGCTTGGGACTGTCAGTGTACCTTGTCACCAGCAGGCAGCTCTGCCTGCCACGTTCAGTGGGCTGCACCTGTAAGTGCCCTGGGGTCTTCTGCTCTTTCTCTCCTGGAGCTGCCAGCCCTTGATGCACGCTGAGACCACAAGCCATTGTACCAACTGAGCCAGGAGAGATGCAATAAACTACCTGCAAGATCACAGTCTCCTTTTGAAGCTGAAACAGTTGTAAAGGTGAAAATGTGAGAGCACAGTATTAGAGCGTTTCTTTTGTTGCTGGTGGTATTTTAGTGGGGGTTTTGGTTTTTTTTATAAGGTTGTTCCCATCTGACACCAGCCACCCACAATACTGATAAAAAACACATGGCACATTGCAAAAGTTCTCTTTTCTGTCTCCCCATCCTTGCCACAGGACCAACGATGGGAGGAGGCAGTGACACAGTTGGTGGTGATCACTATCACTGTTACTGCTATGGGTTCTTGGAATGAAAGGGATCCTAAAGTGAAGGGATCTGCTTTAAAAGCAGGAAGCATAAGATCTTGTCAAAAGAAATAAGTAATTTGTCTTTCATTTTTGTAGCACTATATAGTTCCTTTTATCTCAGTTCAATGATAACAGCTTCTATCCTGTACTTCATAAATTGTAAAAGTATCATCCTTCCATTCTGCCCCTCTTAATTAGGAAGGTCTCTAGAAATATTCAAAATACCTATTAAAAAATAGTTAGACCAGTATTGTTGACTACTGCTGTCTTAAATTCTGTTGCAGCTTTACCTAAACAATTTTCCGTTGTCTCTTCTTAAGCTGAAACTGTAAGCTCTTCTCGGTTCTGCATTTGTGTGGCACACTTCGTAAGACTTTTTATCACTGTACCTACAGTGATATAATTTACAGCATGTTTTTTTCCTGCAGAAGAAACTGCTACTGGTATATCTTCTCCATTGCCCATAGTGGATCAGATCATCTGTCCATCAAGATTCAAAGTCCTCGTCTTACCAACAGTAGCTCTGTTTAAGAAAAAATAAATCTGTGGTAGATTATGATGTTACACTTTTCCTAGATATTTATTGTTATGTTTTGCCTTGAAACAGGAGTATTTCTGTGCTTTGTGATTGGTGTTTATTGTTAGTATTTCAAGTATGCTTATTACAAATATTAATTTTCTATAGCATTCTTAACATCAGCATTAATACCATAGAAAGCACTATTGGATAATTGTGTATGACGTGAAACTACATAATCTCAAATTACCTGGATTTTTGCCCATGAGTTTCATTATCTATTCCCTTGGGTTTTTTTATTAGGAAACCAAATTAATAGTTCTTAATCTGTCCAGTTTCTTCTCTTGACTGTTGTGGATTTTTTTCATGTGCTTCTTAAACCTCCTGTTGGATTAAAAAGATTAAAAAAAAAAAGAAACAGAGAAGGAACCCAACAGCCTTTTTTTCTTTATGGGTTTGGGGTTTTTTTCAGTTAGCAATTTCAATCCATTCCTTCAGTGTTTTTCTCGTGTTTTAGGATAAAGTAGTGAGAACTGAACAATGTTTCACAGTGGAAAGCACGTTAGTACTTGTACTACTCACCTTTTAATTCCTTAAACATCTTAATATAAATTCATTTGCATTCTTACTGCATTTTTTACTGTCACTGCTTATTGAGCACACAGTGTACCTTCATGGAGGTGTCTAGTTTTTCCCCTTCTTTTGAATTAGTAATTTATTTATGACCCTATTCAAAAAAACAAGTGTGAGTCATTATAATTTTCACTGTTCAGTACTTTGCTTAAATGTAATATATCATCATGTTTCTTTTTCTTAATTCAGTTCTCTGAGGGGAATACATATATATGAAGTGATTGTTTGGATTACAGTTTGCTTCTGTTGCCAAAGTGCATAGAGTTCTCATCACAGATCAGGTGCCAGCTGTTTTGGATGCTCTGTGAATGCAGCACAAAAGATAACTCCTTCATTTCAACTCATTTTCAAGCTACAGAAGTCAGGTTTATTAATCAAAAACTCACTGTGCCACCATTTCTGCTTCTTCAGAGTACAGCATTTACTACTTCACATCTCTAAATTTTCCTACTGTTATGTTTGATTAATTCAAATAGATTTTCTGTTCACCAGTGTCATGATTTAATCAGGTTTTATTGACAGCTTGCTTTACGTCAGTGTTACGTGCCATTTTTCCTGAATTTGTGTTCTGCATCTTGTCCCATGATTTGTATAATATGAAAGTTGTTTCCATATGAATTGGATTACGTCTTTCTCCTAATAGAGAAGGTTTTTATTAGACTCTATAATCCTCTGCATATGACAAATCTTTTCCTACCTCATTAATGTGATGCACTCTGGTTTATAGCCCACTGTGATCACAGCCTAGTGACTTCTGTCATTCTACTGTGTTTCAGTTTTGCTTGTTATGTTCTTCTCTTCTTATGTGGCAGAGTAATTTTCTCTCTCTTTTATACTATTCTTCATTCTACATCAGCCTCTTGAGCCCCAGATGTTTAGTGGTCTAAAAATGGGACAGAAATTAACCCTGAACTCAGAAGACCTTAAACGCTCTCTTTTACCACTCTTACAGGCTACTGTGTATGAATGCATCTTGATGCCTCTCACAGTGAGAACGTTTTGAAAGGGGCCAGGGCTGTATCACAGTGCTCTGGGGGATACCTGGAGTAACAATGGGCTATGCAGGTAAACCAGTTATCCAGATGCTTCAGCTGCATTTCCCCCCCCCCTTTTCCTTTACCCCCTGCCCTGAGGGCACTATTCAGCACTGTTCTGTGCATAGCCAGCCTACACCAGTAGCTATTTGTTATGTACTCAGGGCTTACCATCCATTTGTCAGCACATTCATTAGTGTTACAATATTCACAGTATTAACGAATTGCACGTTATTTCCATAGCATAGTTTCAGAATCTGTCCCTGTCTTCAGAGCTCCAGGCAGGCCTTGCTTTCTCGCATTGCCTTGGTTATAGAGCTGCCCTGTGCTACAAAGGGTATTGGTGAGTGGGGGAAAGGAGGATCTGCTGGCAGATGATGGTCAAGAGAAAAATCCTGGGCAGAGTCCTTTGCTGGTGGTCTACATTTCTATTTCTACCAGCATCTTCAGTTGCCAGAATTAACATGCTATATGATGGGAATATCCTGATGCTTGCTGTAGCAGGGGAACATAGGATGGTTCCTGTGTTTACAGCAGCGGGGTTTAGGATGCAATATGTGGACACTTTATTTTGCTGGCATTGGATGCCCCTAGGTCTTGTTTCTCAGCATAGCAGCAAGTTCAGGTTCTCTGCTGTCCTCTTCCCTTCATCTGTCTCGGACAGCTGTTGCCTACATCTCTGAGCTTTGGTGGGGTCAGGGAAAGTCTAGGCGATCGAGGCGATGTAGCTTGTATTCTTACTTAAGGAGTGGCTAGAGAAAGGGCTGCTCGGTTTGTAAGAAATTCATTGTGATGGATTAACTTTCCTCTTGAATGGTTGTGTATGGTACGTCCAAATGGAGACTGCAAAGCGGAGCAATTAAAAGGCCCTGTGTGGGCAGGGAGTCGGCGAGAGGACTGCGCTGCCTTGGCATGGCTTCCTCCAGCATATTGGGCATTGGGGCCTCCTTGCATGTGCACGTCCTGCTAGAGCAAGCCCTGCCTCCTCCCGAGTGCTCCAGTAGGTTAGCAGGAAAAGACAAAATGCAGTTCATGAATAGCTTTACAGTCCCCTTTCTCCCACCCACCCCGTTCTCTGTCCTGGGAATGTGCTGCCCACACAGTGACCAGAGAGGAATCTGGAGACATTTGCAAGATAATGCCATATCAAATGTTCCATTCTCACACTCTGTTCTTGCGTTTTCAGAACTGTTTATAGATTTCCTTTCAGTTTGCGTGAATAAGCACATCACTCCAAGACTAAAAAGGGGAAAATGCATTTCCAAGTATGCAAAGCCACATAACTGTAATAAATTGCTTTAATTACATGTGGTGTGTTTAGTT
Organism: Nestor notabilis; assembly: GCF_000696875.1. NCBI lineage: Eukaryota > Metazoa > Chordata > Aves > Psittaciformes > Psittacidae > Nestor > Nestor notabilis. The sequence continues at coordinate 134,600 of NW_009927617.1, read as the reverse complement.
TCTGGAAGCCTGTTGTGCATTTCTGCCTCCAACAAGTAGCCTTTCCTGTTTGCTTGCTGCTGTTTACCAGGCTGGCCAGCCTCCCAGAGTAATCCTCATCCAAATTCTTCACTTGACAGATGCTCACCAAGAGCCCTTTTGATCTTCAGTGTCATCTTGGATGTTTCTCTGGCAGGCAGCAAAAGGTAGAGAGTAGATTTTCTCCGTAGGAATTCGGAGACACCATATTTTTAAACAATATGTTTTTCATCTGGTTCATGATGTCATTAGAAAGATATCAAGTTACAGCTCAAGGCAGAGTTGTCTCACTTGTGAATACAGTTTCAGCCAACTAGTAAGCACAGGTGGAGGTCATTTGTATCATCCTCCTCAGGTGGTCACAGCTCCTCGGTACTTGTGCAGTACTGTTAATAGTTACTCTTTTTCCTGGTAAGTGCCAAGTTGCTTCTATTTTCCTTTCACTTTACTCTTTGGGAGGACTGGGAAGGTGTACTAACAAAGTTCTTCAGCTTATTTTTGGGTGACAAGAGCTACAGAAGCATAATGATGCTATTTTTACTGCTGGCTAAATGATATTTCTCACTCTCTTTTCTTGTCCACCATTGCCTGGGTTTGACCTATTGTTTTTATTTTAGTCTACACATTAACATGCTTTTTAACTTTTTCACGTTTTGTAAGGTAGTTTTGGAGTTACTAAGCCTAGGTTCTTCCTTATGACAATGCAGAGTGTTTCAAGGCGTTGCACAGTATGAGAAAAGGTCTTACTTTGAAGACTTTCAACTTGAAAAGGAGGTGGCAAAGATTAAATGGAAGCTTTTCTATTTTCTGTTGGTGTTTTTCCCTGCCTGCAGTGGGGAAAACCTGTTTGGTATTCTTAAGATTAAATACAGAGAAGAGCTGACAATAAGATTTTCTCTTCCTCTGGAAAGAGTTGATTTTTCAGAAGGTTCATAGTCAATCTGGAGAACTAAACCAACCCTCTGCATAATGGTGGCCTCTCTGTGCCTGTCATACCCCATGCCTTCTCTGAGGATCTCTAGCAAAGTCAGACGAAGTGACCCTAAGTATCTGGAAATAACCTTTGTGCAGCCCTTCCCACAGCTGTGAAACTGATAATGCTCTTTCCTCTGTTCATACCTGTCTGTGTGTGCAAGTGAGATACTTGTTCTTCCTTCCTGAAACTTTCTCTGTAGAAGTTGCTGTGCTCTCAGGATTTAATGAGCATATTAATGAATTCATCAATCACAATAATCTGATTAAATTGGTGGGGGAGAGGGAGCCAGCAGATGAAACAAGCAGATTATTTTAAGATATCTTGAGATACCAAATTAGTGACTGACTCAGCATTTATATGGAAGTGTTGCATAAAAGATTTACTGGTAACCAACATAATAAGTTATGTGAAAAACTACGTGGTTTTTCACCTAAGAGAAAGACTTAGTAATGGACTAGGATAAAGACAGTACTGTGGAGAGATTATCATGAATTTTAAGTCGTGTATGGATACTTTGGCCAGGACCTGGTCAATGTGTTTTCAGGCATATAGGAAACTGAGACTTGAGTAGGAAGGGAGTTGCTTTGTGTCACAGAGGTTTCAGGGGCAATCCCCTAGAGTACAGAGATAATGGAAGGGAAGCTTTCTGTCAGGGAGCATATGTTTTTGTGATGATTACACTGTGTATAGATTAGGACTTCTGGGAGGAAGGGAATGGGAAGATGTGCTTGGAACATAGGACCATCTGCCAGTACCTTGGCATAGTCATTTCATTAATGAGAAGCTTATTAGCTTGAGTCCTACTGAGATAGACAAGAAAGGCAGCAAAAGGGACAGAAAACCATCATCCATCTGACACTGAAACGGGGAAGAGATGACTCTGATAACCTGTAAAGACTGATTTTGTTAAAAGAACTAGTCTTGTTCTGCTTGGTAAGAAGGTGTCAGTCTTATTGTTGCTGAAAAAAATGTTTTCCTTAATTTTGTGGTGCAGCGTGGGACAGCCTTTGATAGGGAAAAATACGTAACAGAGGGTGAGCTGGAATTGACAAGAAGGTGTTAGGAGAAAAGTAAAGAACAGTGATTTTTTAGTGGGAAATTGTTTTGCATCAAACGACTGTCTTTTTCCTTTGGTAAATACATGAAGGTCCCCTATATTGAACGTTGGATATTTAATTGTGGTGACAACGGATCACACCTGGAAGATAAAACTTTTGAGACCACCGCAGTCCCAGCCCTGGCTATGCAAGCAGCCACAGAGAGCACACAGTCTGGCCTGTGGTCCACGTGAGGCGAAAAATCAGGGGGCTGCTCTGGGTGGGCAGGGAATGGCACTCTAGAGGCAAAAAGGCAGTGGTTAGGAGTCTGTGAACTCTATTCCTGCGACCTCACATTTCTTATGCTGCTGCTGACATGGTAAACGTCTGAGCTTGTGCTCTGTTCTTCAGTTTTGCTGTCCTGTAAGTCAGAAAGAATTATATTTAGCTTGTTTTAGGGAGAGCTTTGCTATTATTCTGTTGAGTCAAGACCTAAATGCTATTGTGTTTAAACAGCTCTGGTTCTCTTTTGACAGTTGAGTCAGGCTTGAGTCTGGGTTGAGGGTGAGATGGCAGAGCCTTTGACTGGAGAAAATAGTAGTTAGAAGAGCAAAGTGATTTGAGTGTTGGTATTTGGGAAGTTATTTCCCTTTTTTCTGGTTTTACACAGTTAAGCTGAAGGGAAGGAGTGAAAAAAAAAAGCGTTTCCCATCAAAAGCCCTATAATCTGCAGCTGCCTAGGCCCACAGGAACATGGATGTGTTCAGGACACTGTGCAAAGGCTGTGCAGTTCATCAGCAAGATGGTCTGGTAAATAAGGCTGGGCAGGGGCAATTCTTGTTTGCACTGCTAGGATAAAAAATGCAGTTTCCTCTGATATTTTTGCTGAGTTCTGAGGTAACTCAGGTGGGACACTGTCTCTGTCTATTGTAAATGTGTTAAAACAAAAGGAGCATGCATTTTCAAAAAACAAGTGAAATAATACAGCTTAAGAGTGTCAAACCATCTAAGCAGGGTGAGCCTTAACTGAAAGGGGTTTGGTTAGTCATCTACTTCGCAAATTCTCTTTTTGTATTGAGGAGGAGAGAAGATCAGTGAGATGAAAATGTAGGTTATTACAGAGATAAGAAAGTGTTATGGCTGGGTACCAAAGGAGAAAGAAGTTCTTTAATATTATTAAAAAAACCCAACCCTTTGCTGTGATTCATGTGTAATAGACATGTTCTATGCCAAAAAATTAATTATAATACTGTACAGGTGTCTATACATAAATGTATGTACAAATTCTTGCACGACGCATATTTAAATCCTGACCCTTTGCTTGCTAAATTCTGCAGAGGTACTTCTGATGGTTGTGACAAATGTTAGATCAGGTTCTCACGCTGACGTGTAAATGTGGTTCAAAACTCAAAGTGAAGCTTCTGCATTTGCATAATTTTTTCTACCTGCCTTAAAATAGAGCACAGTTGATTGAAAGTCTAAAAAACATTTGTCCTGCACACTAGACCCTGCTGTGTTTTGTCTGCTGAAACACTGTTTGATAGTATCCTACAGTGATAATATTCAATTGCCATGTCACATGCTTTTTAAACTGATAGTTCATGTATTTTCTCTCTCAAGTAATGGAAGAACACTGTTGGTCCCAGAAGGCCATGGTAGGTCAGGGTTTTGGCTCACTCTTATGACTCTAAAAGGCTTTGCACTTAGTGAAACCATAAAAAACCCTCCAGCTGGCTGAATGCCTCTCTGAAAAACACAAGTGTGGCCTTATTCTGAAATGATCCTTAGGCAAAGTTGTGTATGCCTTGATCTCTTGGGATGAGAGAGGAGTGGGAGGGGGGTCTTTACTGGTGTTCCAGTGAAGCCAGGAAAGTCAAATGTTTGCATGAAAACACAGGGCATTTAATCACTGATAGACTCAGTATCACTGTGAAAGGGTAGAGTAAGATGAGGGAAGACAAGGAGGGAAACAGAGAGCTTTTAACATGAGGTACGAAAAGAAATTAAGAGGGGAAGTGGAAATTTTCATTTCACTGCAAGCACAAAAGCTGCCTTGGCTGTTCATGTGAACTATGAAATTGTGGAGCTCCATGCACTGTTTTCCTTCCAGCAGCAGAGTACAGAGCTGAGTGCCTGGATTGGGAGCATTATGTACAGCTTTGCTTTAGTGCCTTTCTGGGTCAACAACCCTTAAACAATGCCACACAGAGCTGCTTTAGTTGTGCTTCCATGAGTCAATCTGTAAGTACTGACACTTCTCCCTGATCATAACCTAGTGTCCTAGAGAATCTGCTGGCTTTTGCCTACTAATCTCAAAGCATTAATGGTGTTCCTTGAATTCAGGTCGGTTGATCATGTGTACGTTTTTTCAGATGCCATTCTTCCTGACAATTCAACCACAATCAGATTGTTGACTTCAAAAGGCCAAGTGAAAGCATGTGGCCAAGTCCTTGCACCTGTATCATTGGAAGAATTGATACTCCTCTCCTTACGTTGTTCTGGCACTTACTCTCTCAGTAGCTACAATCTGTAGCATTATCTCATGGAAAATAAGGAGAATTACTGGTTCATGCAAAGGTGTTTTTCCAGACACAATGAACAATAGGATCAAGCAACTGTATTATTTATATTATTTTAAAATGGATTTATGTACCAGGTTGTTATACCTCTGCATCCCAGAAAAATAAAGAGGAATGGTAGGCAGAGTTAAAATAATGCATGTCAGTAGTCTTCCAGGCAAGCTCATATGGTGGTGGAGACTTCTGTGGATGGATCAGGTATCTGTTTCCATTTCTGGGATGGTTTGGTGACTATCTGAGCATTTATATAGCCAACCCCAGTGGTGATCGCGAGCCCCCAGGGAGGAGGGAACAGCCTCTTCAGCACTTGCATGTTCCTCACCAGCTGACTGCACCTGCAGCCTTCGCCATCAGCGGCCGGGTATTAGGGGTGTTTTGGAAACCAGCAGCAGTGAGGAACGGAGCTTGAGAAAACTGTGTGTAAAGGGAAAGAAAGCTATCATACCTTGAAGTGTGGGAAAGACCCTGAAAATACATGTCTGGTTTTGAGCGTTGGCTAAGCTGAATTTGGGGCTGAACATTGGCTAAGCACGTGAAAAGTAATTGAGTAAGAAGTTTTGATTTCTTCTTTTCTCTAATCCCCCTGAAAACATTAATTGTTTTTATCAGTGTTCTCTGTTTCCATGTATGCAAATTTCCTTCCTCTCACCTACTGAAAAAAGCAAAATGCATCTAATAAAACAGGTGTGGACACAGCCAATCTGCTAACAAGTTTTAACCTTTCACAGTATGGCTTCAAGATACCATATTTATTCTTCCAGATTTGGATTTCATTCATCTTTGTGCATTTGCATCTAGGAAGAAACCCTGTATCTGTAATTTTTATTCAGTTTATTGGGTTGAGTATCTCTTCTCATCACGTATCTTTCGTGTACAGCCAGCTGTGGTACGGCCACTTACTGGCCATCTTGAAAGTTACTACTATAAACCTCAAAGTGCATACAAGGAAAGCTGTTTAAACAGCACACTGGAACTGAATTATGGGCAAACCTTCATTTCCTTTATTGCAGTGTGTCTTTACATTCATATCACACGTGTTTTATACCTTTAATTTGGGTATAGATTATTTGCTTTAGTGGTTTTCCCCTTTATTAAAAAAAATGAACAATGTTAATTTTAGTTTTAATTAGTTCCTTGATGTGTGTGAGTCGTAACTTGGAGTTGCCAATTCATAACATTGTAGGCATATTTGTGAGGTTAAGTGAGGAGCTGTTTGTACTTTGTTTTTTCCCTGCCATCATTTTAGATACTGGAGGAATCTTCTTTGCAATGGAGACTGCACTTTGCTGTATGATAAAAGACAGAGATAAAAATAAGCATAAGGAGCCTGAAAAGGCAACACTGTCCAGATCAAATATTGACAATGATAAATGAAAAATGTAGAGAAGGAATTACAGGGACTTAAAATCAGTAGGCTTTTGACTTAATTTTCCTTATTTACACAGAGGAATAAAATGAGAGAAATAAATGACCCTCTTCCTCTTGAAATTCTCCATGGTAGCTGTCATCTTCACTGTAAACTGGGGGTCACCGTTTAGGCACCAAGCCTTTACATAGCTTTCTGTTGACATTAAGTTCATTCCTGTGGGCTTTGGGCTCCTAGGTGTTTTCAGGCTGTCTGCCTGGAAACCGAACATCATTGCCTTGCATTGATCTGGTTATTTGTTTGCTATATTTTTTTAATGCTATTTTTCTTAAGATAATGATGGCTTTATGACTGGTATAGGGCAGATAAGGCATTGCTTTGTCTGTTTGAGCCATCGTTTATTAGGACCAGAGAGAAGCTACTATCAGACTGTCAGTCTTCTGTTCTTTTGGGTGCTCTTAATTTGAGTGCTTTGGGGAGGTGTAGCCTAAACAAGGCATGAGCAGAATTGTTTAAATGATCTGAATGGGGTGAAAGGTTTAAATACAGTACTCTGCTACTTTAACCCACTAATTCAGAGAATGCTCAATGCTATCAACTTAATTACAGCATTGCTGTCAGGAGGCAGTGGCTTTGTGGCAGGATGGAGACTGACAGCCTTTTTAGATGTATCTGTCTAATATATAAATCATAATTTTTCCTTTTTCAAGACCATTGTTTACTCATTGAAGAACAGCCAGAAACAAATTGGGGAAGAGAGATTTGTAGCAATGGCAGTTCATCAGCTAAGAAAGCAGTTTCCTTCCTACCAGTTGATGAGAGCAGAAAGCAAAGGAGGAAAGATCTTTTCCTAATATTTTTGTTATAATTATTCCCCCTTTTTTTTACAAATTTCTTCTTACAAAGATGGCATGATTTTAGCTGCTGGGCTGCAGCATTGGGAAGCGGTCTTTTTTCCCACTGGACTTGATTGCAGTTGGTTTGCTTTTCTGCTTGTTGGGAGATGTAAAGCTAGCTGATAGCAGGAGAGAAAAGGACAGAGGCAAAGACAGATAGCAGTACAGTTTAAACACTTCACCGTTTGCATGGGCCTTTCTGAAATACTGGAGAAGTGAGGGTCATGGCATTTCAGAGCAGCATGGTTGCAAGCAAGCATAGTCATCCTGATGCAGACAGGGTCTGGGCTGCATTCCCTCCATGAAGAGGTTTATAGGGAGGAATCCTTTCCTTCGTTGTGTTCAGACAAGGTGATGCCACATAACGGCATACAAGATCTGAAGTAGGGCATTGGCTGAGTGATGAACTATGCGAAGCCATTTGGTTTACGTTATTGAACTGATGCTTCTCCTTCAGATGGCTGATGCATCTCCAAAGATGGCTTTGACTTTTTCCTCTGTTGAGAAAGCTTTTCTGGTGAATTACATTGAAGGCAATCCATGATACAGGAGAGAGGGGAGGAATTTGAGATCACTTCCACAACTTTGAAAATGAGGCTGTTTTTTCTTATCAGAAATACGAATTCACTGAAGAGCTTCACTGGGTCTTTGAAACCATTTCCCTTCTCAGACCGGTTCTTCTGGATGCACATGAATGAGCCATAAAGGAGCTATATGTGCTAAGGTAATCTGTTTTGATGGCAGATGCCCTTGATTAACTTTGTCAAGTATATCCTTGCTGCCTAGTTCCCGTTTCTTTCACTTCCTTGGAGATCTGACAGGGAATGCAGTTTTCTCCATGGTGCTTCTTCCTTGAGCATTTTCAGTTTCTGGCAGTAACCTTTTCTGATAATTGCTCTTTGATTTCACTCTTCCCCGAATAGCTCTGTGCCTTTTCTCTACCCCTTCTCTATGTACATGTCTCTTTTTTTTCCCTGTTTGATTGCTGCAGGCCATCCGTCTTTCTTGCCCATACCCACTAAGAGTCACCTGTCTTTACTGTGTTGTCTTTGTGCAGCTTTGAACTATAAAGCTACGCAAGTCTTTGAGTGATGTTACAAAGTATTTGTTATCCAGGAAGGAATGCAAACCTCAAGTGCCTGTGGGGTTTTATTCCCTTTCATTCTTTTACGGAAATTAACTGAAAATCTCTACCATTTACTAAGCAGGACTTTCTGCTCTCTGTTTTTGTCCCTCTAAGTCTTTTTATATTTTGACCATATCAAGCTACCTTCTGCGTTTTCCCATTGTGTGCTTTATTGTTATGTATTTTTCACTGTGCTTCTGATTTATACTTTTAAAATAATAATTATTTTTAAACTAAGACCTTCTGTGCCTCTTTGGTACAATTACTACAGAGGCACATAAAGTAGAACTGTTGTCTTTCTAGTGTGGCTTGGATTGTTTGCCCAGACTGAGGATAAGATCTTCATGGAAAAACAGGTCTACTCAATTGGGGTCCCATGTGAATACTGTTCTTCTGACTAACTGGGCCCTTTTGTATTTGATTAGTGTAAATATTAAGGTTTATGCTTAGAAAAGCACCCTTTTCATTTTCCTGAAAGCTGTTTTATCTCGTAGTGGTGAAGAGGACCACACACATGCTTTCTCGTTTGTGTCCTGGGTGTTCTAGACAGCGTCCATTCCACTCAGCTTTGGCCTTTTTTCCAGAGTAAAAAGTAAAGTGAAACTTCCAGTGTGGCTGGTGTTTAAAGAAATAAAACTGTCAGGAATACAAATGTCATCGTGTATTGACTGTGACTCGGGGTGTGTGCTGTGTGGAGCACACCCTGCATGGCTGGCTCCTAAGCTTTCCCATTCTACTGTTCTGACTGGTAAATTTGAAATTAAATGCAAACCTGGGAAATGATATGGTGCTCCTAGAATTAACGACATTTTACAAAATTGCTTAATTGTGTGCTGTGCAGAGCTTCATTTCTGTTAGTAAATGCTTTGATGCCTCGAGGTGAAATGTGGTGTTGCCTTCTCTGCTAAGCATTTGGGAGGCGGTGTTTAGCAGCTGTTGATAATGGTGGTAACATGCACTTTGTGCTGAGGACTTTGCAAACATACAAATCTGTTTGCTTCTCATTGACAACATAGACAGATAAGTATGTATGGAGGAGGAAAATGGGAAATTGTTAGGCAGGGTTTTTGCCACCTCATTTGGCTTTCTATGGAAATGATAGCAGTGTTGTCCCTTTAGTGTTGCTTTGAATCACTCCTTTAGCTTGAGGTTCCTTAAAATAAATCTTGCAGTGAAATCAGATTTGGCCAATTCCAGTCATGTTCTACTGCTGGAAAAAAATCTATCTGCTTGATAATACCAGTCTGTTCTTTGTGTTTCATCACTGGCTACTTATCAATTGCTGTATTCAATTTAAATTCCCTGTTACCCCATTCAACTGGTGTTAAATTCTGCCTGGCCTCTTACTCTGCGCTGTTGTGTTTCTACTTCTATTGGTTGTGACATTCCTTAATGCAAAACTGTGGGACTGCAAAAAGCAGGAGGCTCTTTACCTCACCGATATAACTGTTTCTGAGCTTCTGTAAATGTAAGCAAGTTGAATTTTTAAAACCTGAAAATTGTTCATAACTTATGTTCCTTTTTGTGTGTCTTCCTTGCACTTGTGATCTATTGAGGGTTTTTTTCAAGTCTGGTTTATTCTGGAAAGTAAAATCAACTAGACCAGAGCGATATTCTGGTGTGGTCCAAGCCGCCACTTTGGTAGTAGTTTTCATCAGAAAATGCAAGATATTTTGCAGTGAAACATCAGGGGACAGCAGCCTCTATGCGAAACTTGTATTAAGTGCCATTAGTTGGATGTTGGTGTATCTGGTTGTGTGGGTCTTACTGACTACCATGGAGGTAGTGGACATGTGAGTGTCTTATCCACTGCCATTGTTTAAATTCTACTAATAATTAACCTGTTTTGATTGTTCTTCTCAGTGAGTTTCACTGGATTGCCACAGTTCTGTGGAAAACATCTCTTCAATTGTCTATTCCTTTTACAGTGACATCAAACATTCACCCTTTTTATAGTTTGGATGTTTTGCTGTTGCATATGGTTGTTTTGATGTTTACTCCGGTGTGCTGGGATCCATGGATGCCAGGCATGCAGGGCTTCTCATTCTCCCTTCTCAAAATGTTTCATGAAGAAACATAGGAATTGTGGGTCAAAATAAAAGAGCAAATTTTGTGCTGAGGAAGGGTAAGGAGAAAAATTTTGGTTTTGTTGTGAATTTACAAGGAAGACAGAGAGCTGGGTGCACTTGATTATATTTACAGGCAGTGCAAGCGTGGTTCTTGCTTGTTTACTAATTGGCTCTAGAGGTATTACAGATTATTGGAAACTCAAAGGTCAGGTTTTGCTGAATCAAGGTCTGTGCGAGCTGGAGAGCTACAGGAGAGTACTTGTGTATCTGAGACACAGCAGATGTAGAAGAGCTGCCTTTAGAGGCTGTCTGACAGGTATAGTAAAATTAGCCTTTTAGCCACAACCCTGTTCTAATCTGTGCCCTCCCTCGGGGTTTCGTTGACTCCACTGAGACGCTCTCACTGTGTACACACACACAGTTTCCTGAGCCTCAGTTAGCTTCACAAAGTACTCTCCTCTGTGTGATCACTAGCCAGGTAGGGGGGTGGAGGAAGGGTGTAACTAGTCCTTCGTTGGTTTGTTTTTGTTTCACAGTATATATACTTAATGGTCCTGACTCTTTAAAAGGCTTTGGCAATAGACTACACAGACTTTGTCAACACCACTGTAGTTTTACTGAACTGATTTAGCTGTGGCCAAGACTAAAGAAGGTAGCATCTTATGGTTTGCTTTGTTGACTGTTTCAAAAGCAACAATATTAATGAACAGATTTAAAAAATTCCATTAGGACTATACTGGTGTGTCCAGTTCTCTTGGCTCATACCACACTTGCTTGTTCTGTGAACTTTCTTTTTCCTTTGTGGTTTACTTCTAAATCCAGGTTCCTGGTTTGTTGGTTGGGTTTTTTTTTTCCCCTGCACTTGTCATTTCTCATCTCGCCGCACTCTTTCTCACTCTTGCACAATTAAGCCTGCTGCGGTGCAGTCCTACGTCATGGTCTAGTCAGTGCCAACAAGGCTGTTGTCATGGCCTCGTTCTGTCCTCATGCCATGGTTAGTGTAATGTAATCATTACCTTGGTTCTGGAGAGCGAAGGTGCTCCTGCTGAGTAAATGTTTATGAACACTGATGGATGCGAGCATTAGGGAAGAGAGAAGCACTGTTTAAAATCTTGTTCCTTTCTTATTTATTTTAAAACAGAACATGGTTCCTGAGAGAAGCAACCGATGAGTATTTTTCCTTCACCAGATTGTGATCAGAGGTAAGTGCAAAATCTTTTGCATTTTTATGTGCTGACATATCCAGATTTGGTAAGGGGAAGGAAGAACACACTTTAGTCCTTTTGAGTGGTCTCATGTCAAAATAAGAGGCAAAGAATCAGGTAGGAGGAGGCTAGACTTGTATGCTGCAGTGTGAAGTTGCACTCCTTCCTCTCCTTAGAATGATTTGCAGAGGAAACAGTTCCGTGTGTCTTGTCTCCAGGTGCACAGTTGTCAGCATGAAGTGGCAGATGAGTTAATTTGTATCAGAAAGGAATTTTTGATGTAGTTCCTGAGCGAGATAGGACCGGGTAGTTGCTTATTCCTAAGTATTACTTTATTTAAATGGAGTTACTACTTCCATACCTTGTGGGTAAAATTTGGGGCAGTGTTGTTCAGTATCCATTAACTCTGCCTTTGAAAAGGAACAGGGAACGATGTGGGCTAAAAAGCTTTTAAAGTCTCAGGTTTTGCATTTCACAGAATCTCTGACCCGTGCATAACAGCTGTAAGATCCCTGTGGGAATGACTGTATTTACGTTGCTCTGAGCATACTGGAACTGCATTCATAAGTTATACCCACAGGAAATATCATAAATGTAATTAAAAATAGAAATATTGGTCTAAATTCTGTGCTGAAGGAAAAGAGTCTTTTTTTTTTTTTTTCCCCCTGCAGTTCTGTCTGGATGAATAGTGAAGGAAGGTAATTTTTGTGGAGTTCATTTAGGACAGATGTCTGAATACTGCACCCTATTGTAGCAAAAGAGTCTGTGGAGGTGCCTGATATATGTATATAAAATAATACATAATGATAATTGCCTAATATATGCAAAAAGGCCAATCCCATCTTGAGAGTAGAAATTCCTACAGTTGGTGCAGTAGAAGAGGGATGATGTGGTCAAGTCTTGCCTTCATTGAAAGGCTCCTAAATTGTTTGCATGGAAAGAACATAGATGACTTGGTTTTGTGTGTGTGCTGGACAAGTCCGGTTGAAATCCTTTTTGAAGAGTGTCCTCAGTTATGTGGATATCTCAAGTTGTTTGATATGAGCAGACTGCTATGATTTCATGGGCTCTAACATGTACAGAAAAGCAGAGGGAAAAAAAAAGGAGGATGAAACAGCACATTCCTGGCTTTAAAAAAAGCAAGTTCCAGGAGCTTGTACTTAATGCTGAGTTCCAGCATTGTCCTGGAGTGTGAGTGTCTGAGTGTCCAGAAACTATGGACACGCTACAACAAGGACTTCAGACTCTTTGAGCCCTACACATGCCACGGCTCTAACCTTCCTCTGTCTGTCAACAGGAAGCTGAACTTTAACCCTTAATTTTCCTGGAAAGTCATAGACAAGTCTGATACTGTTGCCCAAATGAAAGATTTCCTCCGGAGCCAGTCTGCATGCAGTTCCCACACTCTTTTGGCAGCCCCTTCTAGCCCCATGCATACTGCAGCTCTATGCTTTCTCTCCCTAACCCGTGAGTTTTTTGGAGACGTGTAGACAAGGATCCCCAGGCATTGACTGGATAAAAGGATTTTTAGAGGGTTGGAAAAGAAGTAGGATCTGTATAGTTGATGTGCCTGTTTTCATAGGTCATTCTGCCAGTGTAAACTGCTTGTTGGCAATTTTGCAGGTGCATTGGCAGAAACAAATAAAGGAGCAACAATAAATTGAACACATAATAAAGGGTTTTGTATGTACAATACATCTTTGTGAGGAATAGAGTGACAATAGAAGCCAGGGCTACCTTCGCATACTCGAGTAGAAACAATAAACGAATATTTGTGATGGAGTAGAATGAGTGTAATGACCACATTAGAGCTTTATGTCCAGCTTGAATAGTTGTGTAGTTCCAGAGACACTTGGTCTAATATTCAGATGAGAAAATAAATACTTACAATAAGAGAGAATGAAAATATAAATGGAATGCTTCATGTATTCAACTAATGTTGATGTGTATGTGACATCAGGGCTAGAACAGCAAAAAGAGAAGAACATTTGATTTCAGGTACAGCCACGGTAAATTGCCACTGCACCTTTAATTTCATTGACATGAAGGCTAGGAAATGGGGAAGACGGCAAAAATGTAGAAATGACAGCTGACATCAAATGGAAAGGGGACCATACATTACAATATATAGCTAGATATAGGCCAGGCAGAACCCATTTCACTGTACATTAAAGCAGACTTATTGGAAACTGTAAGTTATTGTTACTAATTTAAAAATGGACTTTGGGCTTTCCCATAATTGGTTCATCCTTAGCAATATTTACTTTTTGATTAATAATGTTTTAATGTTTCCCCCAATGCCAGTGCCAATAATATCCCAGAGGTAAATTACAGAAAGAGAGTGAGCCACAAAATGTCTGCAGCTTAGTTTTCAAGAAACTTTTATTTTCCTAAAAGCCTTTATTTTCCTGTGAAACATCTCAACTCTGTTCAGTCATAGCAGAAGCAAAGGGACAAATAACTCCTCTTCAGTTATATTTTTTCTGGTTTCTTTGTCTACTTTGTTCTGTCAGCTGGGTCTAGTAAGGACTTGTCTGCCAGGTATTGATCTGCAGTCACCAGGTCTTCATCTCCTTGTCTGGGGCAGGTTATGGTAACCAATTTCTCTGAAACTTGTGGAATTGGTCTAATCATAACAGTGAGGTCCCGTCGTTGAAACATCTCCACAATGTGATGGTGTGTCTTTATGACATCATGCTGCATTTATGCAACAGAGATGAATTCTAGTGCTTGGAAAGGATTTGATCTTAACGATTTTAATTAGTTTGTTGGACTTAAGTTCAAGAGAACTGGCAAGTTAGTGGTGGATTTTTGCCAGTTACTATTTACATCATTCTTAAGAACTGGCTGTTGCTGAAGGTGGGCCTGTTTGAGTATTGAAGACGAATACAAAAATGAAGTAACTGTCTCAAATTATAGGCACTACTAAGTGTAAAGACTTAGTAAGTATAAAGTATAATTTGAGACAGTAATTACTGTTGAGTATTGAAGATGAATACAAAAATGAAATAACTGTCTCAAATTGTAGGCACTACTAAGTGTAAAGACTATGTAAGGCTAGCAGCCTGCATAGCAACACCTGCTAACTTCATTATTCTTTCCTCCATATGAATTTACTTTGTCCCCAGGTGGGTTTTGGAGCTCCTCTGTGAGATAAGAAATGTGAGCACAGCTGAACAGAGACAAAAAATTAATTACAAAGCAGAAGGGCATGACTTAGGGTGCTCTGGCAGGGGCATATTCCTCTTTTCTGAATGTATCATCTATTTGTCAATTGAATAGCTTCACTCTGGCCCTTTTCACCCTTCTTGCCATGCATTTTGAATTAATACAGTCTTATGATTGGGGATTGCTGTGTTCAATATATCAAGAGCTTTTTTTCTACTTTAACATGGAAGAGGAAAAGTAACACATAACCATTAAGTTTTCTTCTATAAATGCAAACACATGTTCTTCCTTTCTTTCACCTTCCATAAATGATTCATGTATTTATATATTGCAAAATTCTGTTAGTGTCTTAGATTATATTTACTGTAGCTGGCATTAAAGCTGTTGGTCGAAGGCCCTCACCAGATTGTCAAGGTCTGTCCTAAAGCCATGCTTAAAGACTTGTAAATCAACTTTGGTTGTGATTATGGACAACTTGGAAGGCTTCCCAGAAAGGACCGGTCTAGTCAACAGTTACAAGAGATGAATATTGTTTCTATTGATTTTTTTAATCTGTTCCTGCAACCACGTTGCACCAGCCTCTTGTCATGGCATAGGAAGGGCTGGGAGCTGAGGCAAGCCAGGAGGCAAGGGTGACCCCAGTGCAGGCAGTGCCCTCCCCAGTGGGGCACAGTCCTGAGCATGGCAGGCAGAGCTGGGTGCTAGTAACAGGGTCTGTTGACGGTCCCAGGCCAGATGGAGCAATGAGGCTTCATCGAGGAGTTTAAAAGAGAGGGCTGGAGACAAAGCTATAGCATAGGCCCAAAGTCCACCCAGGAGATAGAGCCAAGGGCAGGACTGAGTGCAAGCTACAGCATATTTACGAGGGGTCTTTCCAGGAGACAATCTACCTACAGCCTAAATCAGTCCAGGAGATGGGGCCAGAGGTAAGGCTACAGACAGCTACACCTGCAGCAACGTTAAGACAAAGAGCAAAGACTCAGGCTTGAGCTTAAACAGGGATTGCAGGACCATAGGAGGCATTGGTGTGTGGAGGTCCCATATGAAACTGGTCTGTGCTGTTACGGTGCCCTCTGGGTCCTGACACCTCCAGCTCCTTAGAGGGACAGATGAAAGGTTGCTTGCTCTGTATGCTCACAAATTTTAATGTATAAGTGGTGCTTATAACAAATCCCTTTATTTCACTAAAAAGGAACAGAAAGGTTTTCCATTGTGTGCTTATTCTAGCCCTACAAATTCTTGTCGTCCCTCAGATAGACACTTCATTCCAAACAGGGTGCGTGGTGGCTTACTCGTCTCCTGATGTAAGACCTTCTCAAGAACCAATCTTGGTTTCTGTTTCAGTGACAGGCCAAAAAAAAAGGATACTGTGACATAGCTGTCTTCCATTGAATTTCAGGTAGGGTAGATTCCATCAGTGACAACACAAACACTGATGCAAGCTAGAAATGTACCAAAATCTGTGCAAGTAAAATAAGCTTCTTGGAGCTGAGCAGATTGTGCCTACGCAAGGCTGCAAGGTCCATCTCCTTTCTCAGCCCTGATCCGTGCCTCAATTCTGACAGTGTTCACATGCCTTGTTAAGCCAGCAAACTGTTGGTGGGTTTAATTGTAGTCTTCCTTGTGCTATGGAGTGGAACTCTGTTAACCTCAGTTAAAGGGGAAATTCAGGACAGGAAGCTGTTAACAAATAGATATTGGCTGGGTTAAACGCATCCTTAAGTCTTCTCCTATCCATTCTGTGGCTGCTAAAGAGAATGAGAAATTTTCCCTTCTCCCTTGGTGATCCCCAGAAAATCTGCCTTGTATCCAAGTATCTTTTTTGAGAAGATTGTTTAGATTCTTTATCAATACATGGGTGAGGAAGGATGGAAGAACTCAAAAGAGATCTAATGTTTTTTCAGGTATGTAGTGCAGTATTAAAATACCTCAGTAGTGATCTACTGTTACTAGTATTCTTCCAGTGAAATTTACACACAAACATGTTTGGTTCACTGGCTCCACTGAGAGTTTCAAGATTTATGGGACTGGCTACAGCACATCCTGTGTGTGTTGTCTCTACTTGTAATATGTGGTAAAGTGAATCAGTGGAACGGTGGGCAGAGCCCTGGGGGACAAGATCAGTGCACAGAGGAGACTGGTGTCTGTCGGTGAGAGACAGAACTGGGTGCAAAATTCTTGTTTGGCACATTACTGTAAACCAAGCTAGATTTGTTACGTGTTTCTGTCTGGAGATGAAGTATTGCTCAGGGATAGCACTGTCAACGCTATTGTGCCATGGTGGCTTAAAAGTAAGCCTTATCAAGAAAATTCTTTAAAGAATGTAAACTAAACAAACGCGTCCTGTGATGTCTTGGTAGTTCTAGAGCCATTTAGGCCCCAACCATTTCTCAAATGCCATTAGTGTAAACAGCATCCTAAACCTGGGGTATTTTGAAAAACATGTAATGGAAAAGCATGTATCTTTTTGACATGCCAGGGCATGAAAAACATGTTTTGCCTAGCTGTTTAAAGTCTTTGTAAAGGCCCAGCTAAACACCTAGTAGTATAGCCTAGTAAATGAGAGACTCCAGAGAGGATTATTGAGCCTCTTGAGGTATGAAGCCAGGATTTCAGTATAGGTCTGTTAGCAGATTTGCCTGGATAGTGGGATTTAGCTCCCTTTTTTTTAATTTAATTTCTCAAGATTGGGTTATTTATAAACTAAGGCCACTTATTTCAAACAAACTTCTCTTCATACCATCAACCCTTTCAAGCTACTGATACAAAGCACAGCAAGAGGTTTGGATCTAACCAATATCTTGGAAATTACACTGTTAGAAATTATGACCGTGGTAAGGAGGAAATTCCACAAATACTGTTAATATTTTTGTAACAACCAACATTCTTACTTTAGGTATAGAGACTCTGAAAGGCCTCTCTCTTTCTCTGAATAGTTGATTCTGGTTTTCAGAAAGGTTTTCCAGATCATGAGTATTAGAAGTAAAGATATAGGCTGGTCCAGAAACGCTGCAGTGGGCGTGTGATTTCAGCCAGTGGCAGAAGAGAGACTTTTCTCTGGATCATGACTCAGTTTGCTTTTGTGTTTCTGGGCATAACCCCAACAAAAGTTACTTTTAAAATCTTTCATTCACAGTTTTATAGAAATTGCCTAATAAAGATATTGACATCTTTACAGTGAATTAAATTTACTGATGATTTGCTTGATTTTCATGATTACCCTTTCTTGAACCCCATAGAAATAGTCTGCTGATCCTGGTGGAAAAACCTCTGCTCTAGTGTTCTGTAATTCTGCAGCTGTGCCTCTGCTCTCACGATGGTGATTAAAATACACTGGGTAGTGAATACAAAGATCATGAAATGGTGTCAGAAAGGCCTTCTTGTATATCATAGCCAGCACAGGGAATGTTACAGAGAGACCTACACGGTTATCCCAGTCTTCATAACCAGGGAAGCTGTCTGGGAAAGGGAGGCTGTACTTACAGTGTGCAGCAATAGAGGCTGTCTCTTAACTGGTAGCAGCACCCAGCATTTTCCCCTTTATTTCCAGGGCTGTTTGGACATAGTCACCACAAAGTGATACTGAGCAGAACTATAGTTTGCGTCATGCCAGGGTAGTCAGGACTGACGGTTTAGGAAAATGTAACTGCGATCTCACTACATCTGTCTACCTGCTAGCATGACAAGTATTCCATGTTCTTGCCTCTAAGTGATGCTTAACAGCAATTGAGCTAATTTTTTCTCTGCTTGCCATTGATCAGGGAGACAGCGTGGAATAGTTCAGGGAGTTGCAGGGGAGTGGGAAAGTGTGGGAGGTTTGGGTAGGGAGGATGGAGGGGAGGAAATGTAGCTTTTGAGAGGGATACTTCTCACCTTAGTCAGAAGGCAAAAGTTAATTGTCTTCATATACATGGAACAGCAGTAATTCTGTCTAACATTTTCTAAGTGACTGCATTTGGAAAAACTACCACCAAGTGTCAAATATACCTGAATAGCTATAAAACTGGAGAAAAATATATTAAGTGTATGACAAAAGCTCATCATGAACTCTTTAGTTATTCTACACATCACTTCTTTGTTGTATGGAGTAAGGATTTTGTGTCGTCTCTGTGACTAGTGGAGTATCAAGAGATTTCCAACATCTGCTTTTTGCATACTGCAGCTCAAATGGAAAAGGTCTGTTTACTGGCATAGATGGGAGCTGGAACCTAAAAATTTACATGGTTTTAGGTTATGTATAAATGAAAATTGTTGTCAGCACCATCCATCTGCATTTCACAGAGAGGCTTGCAAACTTGCAGTGCTGCACTGTAGCATGACATGTATATGAGAAGATTTTTTTAAAACGGGGCAGGATAGAGAGTTGTCTCCTGTTAGATGTGGAAATCACATTTTTCAAAGGTACTCAGCATCCATTTAACTTTTGTTGATGGATGAGGACAGCAGTACTAGTTTTATGTGTGTAATCCTTACCCCTCAGCACCTTGTCTTTTATTCACTGCTTAGCAATAAATATCTTAATGTCTGTGTGCTTTTCTTTCTGAAAGACTTCAGTGCTTTTTTTTTATTAATAAATAATCTGCTATGGTTTTGTAAGATGTCTTTTAGGATTAAACAACACTGAGCCGTTACAGGACAGAAAGAATCCATGATAGTATGCCTCTTCTGAATTAGTTTTATTGTTAATTCAAAAGGAAAATCATCTACTTACAATAAAAAATGTAAACCTTTTTCTG
Organism: Nestor notabilis; assembly: GCF_000696875.1. Lineage (NCBI taxonomy): Eukaryota > Metazoa > Chordata > Aves > Psittaciformes > Psittacidae > Nestor > Nestor notabilis. Next base: position 115,424 of record NW_009927617.1, on the reverse strand, counting down.
CCTTAGCTTACAGGGCTTGTTTCTGTCCTGTTGGAGCAATGGGACAGTAGAAAATACCTTTGAGACAGACGTTGCTGCAGCTACCTGGTCAATTTAACTGGGAAAAGCTAGACAGCCTGTAAAAGCAGGTTAAGTCGTAGTAGGTAACCCCAAGAGCCTGATGATTGACCCTTGTCTCTGGTTTTAGTTTTTAGCTTGTAACTGTCAGGATAAAACTTTATGGAGTTGCTTTGTTCACTTTGAAACAGAGAAAGCACCTGAGTGGCTGAGATTCAGGCCTCCTCCGGAGCACTCTCTAATACCCTGTAATGTTCCATCATATTAAGTTTTCACTGTCTTCTTACAGAAGTGTTTGCCGTGCACTGTCAGCTCTTGTTAAAATAACTCCTCCAGAGATGTGTGCTAGTGTGTCATCCTGTCTGAAAACCATCTTCTCCCAAACCCTGACTGGGAAAGGATACAACTTTGAGTGTTCCATCTTCAAAGAGCAGAGTATGCTGCTGTGGTCCTTTCCTTCCTGCCTCTCTGCTCCTCTAGGACACCATTTTCTACTATGTTTTGAAGTAGAGAGCTCCTCTTGTGGCAGTCTTTCAGGGGTATAAGGAGAGTTTAGCTCCTCCACCACCACTGTGACCAAACATGCTTCAATAGGGAGAGAACGTAATCTCAGATCTGTGTATTTGTTAACATGTTAATTTTTTATTAGTGGTGCACAAGAAAGTGATTTTTCTGTGTCCCTCTGCAGATTTATTACAGTCTCCAGATTCCAGTAATAGTGTCTGAGTATACTGTGATGGTGGGTTGTTTTGTGCCTGTCTCCGCTGTGATACCAGTTCACTGAGTGAAACTGGAGGCCACATTAGGCAAAGAGAAGCAATTTACTGCTGCTGAATACATTTGCTGAGTGTAGTTTCCCTCATCTTGTCAGCCTGTCATTCTGGAGGCATCCATAAACCTGTGACAGCTTCAAAAGACGAACTCCGGCAGCAAGCTGTCAGGGTGCCAGCCACTGCTGTCTGTGCGCTCCCTCCCTCCCCTCTCTCCCCTTGCCCACCTGATTGCTTCCCTTCTGCCTGTCTGGCTCTCTCTTTTCTGTCTCCGTCTCCCTCCTCTTCCCCTCTCTCCCCGCCCCCCACCTCCCTCTACCTTACTGTGGGTTTAGGTGCTGTCGTTCTCCGTGGCAGTACCTTTTTGGTTTCCTCCTGGACCCTCTTGCTACTGGAACAAAAGGAGAACTGGCTGCCTGTGGTACAGCACCTGCTCCTGCAGCCTGGGGGGCGAAGGGGAGGCAAGCGGGGCGCTGTGCATCCCTCTCTGCATTCCCGTCTGCCTGCGCCGACAGTGAGCTTGTTCAGTCACTTCGCTAGAAATGCCTTTGAACTGCTGCCAGATGCCATTGTCTGCCGTGCAAATGGAGTTCAACACCCTGCCGTGATTAGATGCAGTGTGTAAGAGGAGGAAGGAATGGAGCTGTATCCCCACCCTGAAGGAGCACCTCAAATCTGCCATGTACCATGATAATCTGAGTACCAGACCATGCTTCTCTGCCTTCCTCTGCACACCATCTTCCTTACTTTCCTCTAATTGTTCCTTGATCTTCAGGGAGTGACTTGGAAGCTTTTCAGAGAGGAGCTGCAGGGCAAGATAGTTTCCGGGGAGAAGAGGGCTGTGCTTTTGGACTGTCTGTGTTGGACTGTGCTTTGCCCACTACCCACCTGTAGCTGCAGTATGATATACCAGCTAGTGGTTAATAGTGCTTATGCTCAGCAGCGATGTGCTCTTTATTAGCACAAATTTATTTACATCTTTCCATTTATCTGCACTTCAAATTCCAGCATCCTTAGGTTCACAAAATGATCTGAGAGACTTTGGCAACACTGAGTGAAGGGAAGGCAGACACTGCTACTAATAATGGTTCATGCATCTACCAACTGTGCAGCTCAGCTGCCCTTCTCCAGAAAAAGCCAACTCTGTATATGATTTTTGTGAAGAACAGCATTCAGGCTTTCTTGCTTTCCCTTTTGTTTCATGTCTTTCCTTGGGTTGCTGACTGTCAGACCCCCTTTGAGAGAGTAACTTCACTTGAGGATTTCACTTCTAAAGGTAGGAATTTGAATGTCTGTACTTATCTTTCCTATTCCTTATCTAATTGTTACCTAGGTTGTTACAAAAAAACATGGATTTCTTTCATGCCTTGTTATTTGGCTGCTTGTTAACCAGTCATCTGCAAGGACAATGCTTTGAGAGGAGAATGGAGGAGCAGCTCTTCAGTGACTGTATTAGGCAGTGCACTAAGTAGAGTTGGCAGGGCTTGTTTCTTACACTGGTATGCCTGCTACATTCCTTGCCCATTAAGCTCTTTGTTAGTTCCTTTTCCTCCTCCTCTCTCTGCTCTCCCTTTCCCTCCCTGAAGGATGTCTCTGCATCTAACCTTGTTGCTGGGTTAAATTCAGGTTCTGAAATGTGCTGGAGGAGGATGAAATGTAGCCTGTGAGGAGCTGGTGGCTCACAAATGCTGGTTAGAGCTGCACATCTTTGCCTGGGCTACAGCTCATGCTGCACTATAAATAGATGCTCACTTGACCCTTCATAGCCACTTTATGTCTTGGGTACATGACTGGAAGATGAACAGATGTCAGTAATGTTGGTAACTGATGAAATCGTTGTAAAGATTAGAGCCATTACAGATAGAACATTCTACAAATCACACGATGTCTTCTGTGTTCCCTGAGGACCACAGATTTTCTAGTGGTTTGTCACACAGCAATCTGAATTCTCATTTGCGTCTCAAGAGCAGAGCTAGTTGTGCTAAGTTAATATGTAGCAACTTGAAAGCTTAGAAATGAAAATGTTTATATATATTCTTTTTCCTTTCACCACAAACTAGTAAAAGAAGACCCTTTGTTAACAATGTGTTTGATTTCCATTTTTTTAGTTCCTTGGTAAATGAGATTTGCTTGGAACACCAAGGATTTTCTAGTCATCAAGAAATTTCTTGATCCTCAAGCCAAAATGTAGCTGCCATTCTCCTGATCAAGGCACTTTGAACAGAATTTGGGCCTTTAAAAATGTTTTTTAGTTAACCAGTCAAGTTCATGCCGATAGTATGGATGCTTCTGCAGTTTACCCAAACACTGCAGTTGCAGGAAGGAAGAGCTTGGCCTGGAGCACAGACCAGAAACTTCTCACAAGGGCTGTTCTCTTAATGGGTCTTTGTTTTGTTTTTTTCCCCTCATACTCTCTTACAGTAACGAATGTAGTCAGATGGTTTCTTTGTAAGTAACTGTGTAGACATGGTTCCTACTGCCTTAAACCTTCCCTCTGCAATGTGGCTGTATGGAAGAGGGGGAGACACAAGTTTAAATTTCCTTCGCTGCCCTCCCTCTCTACTCCCCCAGCTTCAGCTCATCAACAATGAGGAAGGGTGGTGGTCTCTGCTTAAGTGATGTCATATGTTCTAGGTAAGCTAAAATTGCAGTGACATTTTCTCATCACTGTGTTGTGATCTGGCCTTTCCAGAGGCCATTCAGTTCAAGAGTCCCGAAGAGATAATGAAAAGGTGTATGCTGACAGGAGTGTTTAGCCAACACGGAGCTGAAGTAACCTGTCAAAGGCTGACCTGCTGCTAACTCTAGGAATCTTGGGTCTTAACCTCACTCTTGGAATTGCCAGACAACCTCCTATGTGGCTTTTCTGCTTTGAAGATTTGAGAGAAATTGCTATAAACCCCACAAATTATCTTTAAATGAAAACTTTCTCCATGGTTTTAAACTATCTGAAAATGATTGTAAGTTCTGTTCATCTTAGATGAAATCTAACAAGAAAAAATCATTAACCCCACTGCACTCCTTCATAACGAAACAACCATTTTAGGTGCTCAGTAGAATGTTAAGCATGTCAGAGGCATTTCATGAGTGAATGTGGCTGTTTGCCTGAAACCACAATTAAAGTCTGCTTGCATGAGCTCCTGTTCAGCCTGGTGTTACTGTTCCAGTGTGTATAGACACATCTCCGTTGTCATTATTCATTCCACATACCTGGACCCTGCTGAAGTTTGCTTCTAGCAGGATGAAGTGCCACCTGTAGAGCAGAGCTGGACTGGAGCAGGTACTTGAGTAGTTATCGCTCTGTGGGGTGCCTGCTTCCTGGTGCTTCATGATGGAGTCACAAAGTGCAGTAAAAGCACTCAGGTGTATTTGAAAGCTGGGAACCTTGTTTTAGTCTCTGAAACACTGTGAAGAAGGTGATGGATTCAATAAGTGTGTTTCAAGAGAGGCAATTGGTAGTGCTCATCTATGAAAAATGTTGCTGGGTTGCTGGAAAATAGGAGGGGGAAGAGGTTGAGATGGAAAGTCTGCAAACTAAGCCTACTTAGACACATTAGGATGAGCCCAGGCATGAAGCGAAAGGAAAACTCTGAGCTCTTCATTATCTAATACTCCCTTAGGGCAATAACAAACTGACTATAGAGCCAGCAAGCCAGGCCCAGGGGCTTGCAGAGAGAGAGCACACATTGTTCTCAGAATATGACTGGTGCTGGAATCTTTCACTGCAAATTTGAGGCTATCTTTAATGCAGAATATTCCTCAAAGGGATTTGGTTTTGATGCTTACCATTTCAAAAGCTGCTTTCAATCCAGTGTGATGCCTTCTTCCAAACAAAAGGTTCTAAAGTTAGGTATTGTACAACAGAGGAAGCATAATCTTGCTTTTTCATGCCCCCATATATGAGCTGAGGTTTTGCAGAGACCCTCTTTTTTTTGGAACTAAAAAATACCAAATGGAGAAGTTCATCTGTCTCTGCTTTAGTGTGTTGCAGCTTTTCAGCCTTTCTGTGGTGCTTCCTGGCCACTCCACATTGTGTGCTTCATTTCAGAGTAAGTAATCATTTCTCTACCGAAAATTTGAGTGTAGAGTGTATTTGTGTAAACGCTTTTTCTGGGGCAATGGGATGGAGAATGTGGGAGAGCACGTAATGCAGACCTCCCGTGTCTCCCAGTGATACATGTGCGATTATCCTGGTTTGGATTTCTGTAAGCAGTGGCAGCAGAAGTTAAGGTATCTCTTCTGAGGCAAGGCAGTAAGGTAGTTAGGGGTAGGATATATGGCAGTGGCTCAGCCTGCATGCATTGAGTTGGTTGATTTAACTTCTTAGGATTGTGAAGGAAAGTAGACCTCTGAAAAAAGTGGAGGACTCAAATACCTCCTCTTATTTGTATTCCTAGCACTTGCAGAGTCCAAGGTGATTCTTCTTACAAGCAATTTCACCTAAAATAAATTCACTCTCTTCCCCCTTCCAAATAAATTAAATGCCATTGCCAGTAGTTTAACCTCTGAGGTGGCCCTTGCTGAATGAGCGTGGTTCCCCTGTTTGATGTGAATACCAGCAGTGAGGAAAAAGAAACGTATGGGAGCCTGGCAAATGCAGAGGAGGGGAAGAGAATTTTCACCCATTCCATGGAGCAATCTCTGTGCGTCAGCAAACCAAACTGAGTTACAGTCCTTCTGCTAATTGAGCACTGCTAGAGGGTTTTGCACTGTCTGTCTGCCTCAGATCTCATCCTCTGGAGTAGTTTTCAGGAGAGCAGCAAGCGATGGCAATTCCACCCTTATCACTGTTCTGAAGTTTGTGTTTTATCCAGGTAATGCAGGATATCAGTCCATTCTGGTACGTTCACAAAGTGCTCTTGAGGCACCAGTGCTCAGTGTCTTTGTGTAACATGATTCTCATTTTACAGATGGGGTTTGGGAAATGTGTAACCCCATCATGTTAGAAGTCTTACTCTCGAATTCCCTAGCTTTTAGGATGATGTCTAGCTCCCTCCCAGAAGAGCTCTCACTGTGGTCTTTGAGCCTATTTCTGATCTTGTGGACCAGTGAACAAAGGGGAAATTGAAGATTTTAATATCCCACCCTGTTTTACCTGTCATGATAGTGCTGCTTTTCCTTCTGCCCCTTCTGTAACTGTACGAGGAGAGAAGGAAGCCACAAAGGCCATTGAAATACTCTTGACAATTCCCAGTGTTGGTCTCCTGAACATGGAGCCTGTGCTTGTGTCTTAGTTGTGAAGTCTTCCTCTCTGAATGCTCTGGAAAATTGGTGTCTAGATGAGAGGACAAAACTGGGGGCTCAGTTTACACGTGCAGGAACGAGTTAGAAAACAGCCACCCTCTCTTAACTCTGGAGGTACCTGAATGAGGGTAGCATATGGGTTGATAACCCCTACACAGGTCCCTTAGCACTGCTTGAGTAGAGTTTTCTGTTGGCACTGCTGCCTAGGGGCTGCCCCACTGAGGAGAAGGGACACCAGGGGTTGAAACTGAGAGCCTCCAACGAGTTTCCTGGGACTGGAATGACCAGTGCATTTGTCAAACTGGCAGTGCTGTGTGGCCGAGGAGGAGAAGGATGTGTGGGTCTGCTCTCCTGGACGGGCTGCAGGGAACTGGTGGATTTACACATTTCCCTGTGCCCCCCTCAGCTGAGAGGGGAGTCAGGCAGCAAAGCCAGTGCCTGGAGCATGCAGAGGAGGCTGGGTTGCACCCAGTGGCTGGCAGCCGCCTTGGGATTCTGCCTGGTTGTGCCAAATAAATTGGTTGGGAAAATACAGGCAGGCAAAGGGGAATATAGGCAAAAATAAGTGTAAAAGTACCGGGGTAGGATTCTTGCTACAGGTATCAAGATGTCAGCAGGTCCTTTGAATGCATTTTCCATTAACGCTTGCAATCACAGATGTTCTGCAAGCCACTTAGCGCTTCACAGGAGAGTGAGGATAAAGTCAAAGCGTTTCAAATTATTGCAGAAACACTAGCTCAGGTTCATAATGAAGGCTGAATTTTACAATCCAAGTAGAGGCTTCATTTCTCTGTTGTGTAAGAAAATGGAACGTCTTCCAAAAAGCTGTAATCTTTATATTCCAGCTACCAAATTAATTATGTGAGAGCTAAGTAGACCAAACAATTAAGAGTTAAAATTAATTTGTGTATTTAACTTTAGTGTCTAAAATTTTAAAATATGTTTATCACAGTGTATTTTTTTAGGAACATAGTTATAGCTCTTCAAAGTTGCTGTCTAACTAAAAATTATTTAATGCTTGTGTTTCGGCTATAATGGAGAAGATAAGAAAGAGTTTGGATGTCCAGACTGCTTTTGCTCTCCCCTTTACATCAGTGTTGAGTAGAAAAAGGAGAAAAACTCTTGTCTGGAAGTATAATGTTAATCTAATCTGGGGTTACTCAAAAGCATTAATTATTTAGTTATAGTGTTGCTGCAAAGTCGAGTTTGAATTACTTGAATGCTCTAAATGCGGTTGTTTCTCTCCCATCACATCTGTGCCCAAGATTTTAGCGTTAAGTGATCTGAAAACTATGAAGTATCTGTTACATCACTGAGATCAATTAACACATTTGGACTTTATATTTCAACATTAGTGATGAAATATCAGCATTTATAATGTTTTATTGAGGTATTCTTGGGGTTAACTACACTGTCAGCTAGCTAATAACTGCTTTTGTTATCTGTGTGGGAAACACTTTACAATTAAAAGGGCAGAAAGCGCTGTAAGAATGCAGTTTGAGCAACTTTCCTGTCCAGTGCACTCCTTGCCACCTTTTGCTCCTGAATGCTTCACTGTGGACAAAGGGAGGGGATGAATGCAGTCAGACAGTACTGCAAGTGTATTAGATTTTCACAACCAAATCAGCTGTGGCTTTAGTCAGGATATGGATGAAATAATGCTGTGGTGTGCCCGGAATGTTGCAAGACATGGTGAATTTCAGACTTGCAGACTGAGCCCTCCTCTGTCAGCATTAAATACATAAGCTATAAGCATGCTAGTGTGTTTCTGTTAGAACTCATCTTTGAAGATGAGCTGTTAAGCCTTTGATAGACCCTACTTCTTTTGATTATTAAAGAACCTATGTTTTTTAAAAGTAGGCAAGCTAGACCTAATGTCTAAGGCACATTCTGTCTTTAGGCGCTATGTTTCTACCTCCTTAAGCAATGTGAGCTGTCATTTTCTCCTACTCCCCTCTGACTCCCTGTGCACTCCTCCCTTTATCTCTTCCTCCTACTCTCAGCTTTGCATTTTGTTTCATGCTGCTTCCTATTCCTGGAACAGTCTCCCAGTCTCTGCTGCCAAATCCTCCCTCCCTCCTTCTCTCTACTTTTGCGAACCTGTTTCTCCCAGCAATAATTCCCAAGTTGTTTACGTGACCAGTTGTCTCTTTGTATGCTTTCCTTCCTATATCTTTTGCTCTGGATCATGTTTCTTAATGTGAGATAGTACATATGGCAGAGTATATCTGCCACTATTTTGGTGAGCATTGTTTGCATTAGCTCTTGATATAGTGATTAGTAATAAATTCCCCTTCCTGTTCTAAGTGCAGAATTTTTCACTTCCTTCACTATTTTCTGTATGCTATTAAAGAGCAGCCATGTTTTATCTTAAGGTAATTGCTAGGCTGTGGAAAATTAGCATCTGTATTACAGCAAGTGCCATCAGCTAGCCTGTCTGTATAGGCAAAGTTCAGCTCTATTTATCAACTCGCATGAAATGGTGGTAGAAAACACAGGGTACTCGACAAATCTGGTGGTGCTCGGAAATATTCCTGTCATTGCACAGTTTCACTACAGTGGTAACTGTGGTGCTGTGACTGTTATTTTCCCAGCATGGACAAGCTCACAGAGGCATGCATGGAGATGTGCCTGCTTACTGTTTATTAAGCATTTTTGTATCCATTTTATGTTTATAAAATCCTTTTATAAAGCATTTTGTTTGTGGAACAAGTCTTACCACAAAAACACTGCAGAAAAGCACAAGACCCACCATGTTAGTAGAACTACGTGTCACTAAGTGGTTATGTTGTTGAATGCAAGTGGTGGATCAAGTTAGCATGTTTTTTGCAACGTGTTTTATAGGCTGAATACCTTCTACCAGGCTAAACCAAGTTCTCTTCTCCACTGAACACCTCACCATACAGGCTGGTGCATGTTTCTGCCTGGAGGGAATTTCACTTTTCTGTCAATTCTGTTCATTCCAACTGAGACAAGACAATCTGATCATTGACTTTCATTTTTAAAAAGTTATTGGGATTTTTTTGTTTTCAATTCACTTATTTGAACCAAGTTGAAGATTTATTAAGAAAGAAAAAGAAAACCTGGAAAATATTAATGTTGCTTTAGACTATTTCGTATTTATTTAGACTGATTCATAATAAACAGTGTTCTGCATACTACTATTTTCTTCAGTCCCACCTCTGATAATATCTGACCTTGCATCCTACTGCTATGTCTGGAACAGCAATAGTTTCATAATTGTTTAATGCTATTAATACTGATACAGGATTGCAAAATGGCACACCAGACTAACCCTATTCATTTGACTTGTAGGTTAAGCATATGTTTTTCCATTATCAGAAACTAAAAGTGGACTTAAAACTAAATTTCTTGATGGCAAAAAAAACCCCAATTTCTGACTTCAGTAAATAGTTTCCATGTTAAAAATGGAAAATTAATCTGATTTTCAGCAGTTGAATGCATTTTATTGGGAATTTTACTACCTATAAATTTTGGAAGAAAGTCTCCAAGATAGCTGATTTGATAGTCTCCAAAAGCCATATTCAGGCTCCTTGTAGTTTTCAGTATCGAGATCCTTTTTGTCTTTAGCTGCACTCCCTAATGGAGATGTAAATTTTGATCAAAATTCTTGAGCTTTCCTGACAAAACTTCAGTTTCATCAGAGGGTAGATCTGATTGCAAATAGCAGCTTTTGTTCCTGAGTTTGTCTGTAGTGTTAGTGAGGATGTTAATGAGGTCCTGGACATGAAGGAGTATTTTAAAGATGCAGCTTCATAGAAAAGAAGAAATTCTACTTATAATCAGTTGAGTAATTCAAAATGCAAGAATGTTGCACCCACTTTAGTATTAAGTCTATAAGATGAGAGGAAGACTAAGAACTAGTGGCATGTAATTACAGTACAGTTTAAAATGAATTAATATATTTGAGATGTGTGTCTCTTGAAATACTGAGTTCTGTTTTTCTGTCTTGATTATCTAAAAACAAGGTTTCTACAGGGGGGAACTGAAGGTACAGTGTTGAAATTCTTGTTTAAAAATGGTAGTGAACATGGCATAGTGTAAACTGTGGTGTGGAAATAAGTATGTATTGCCTGTGTTGCTCTGATTTTGTAACAATTACAAACACAGATGGTTTGAGAGAAAATTAAATAATTCCACCCACACTAAGACAGGGAAGTCTAACAATAGCCACAACTCTCTGTCACCCTGTTTCTCTAGCAGACTCCTTCCTGCTGTCGCTTACATATCCTTCATGCATTGAAAATTACCTAGTGTGTGAAGCTGCTGCAGAGTTCATCAGGGGTGGCATTGTCCTCACCTAACATGCCTGGGGTCTCCATCCACCTTCCTCCTCGTCGGGCACAGGCAGCATCCTCAGCAACAATGCCCAAACAGGACAATTAAAGCTGGTCGGTGATGGCCACCAGGTTCAACCCAGAGTCCTGTGATCACCAGGTGCATTATCAGGCAGGTCCAAAGTGAGGTCAGCAAGGCAGAGCATACTTGTAATGGAAGTCAGGTCGTGCCCTGAGCTCAGGTACAGCTTGCAGGTCAGTAGGTGGAGGCTGGTCAGGGCATTCAGAGGCTGGTGGTGTACTCAGGGCCCTGACAGTCCTCCTTACAGCGTACCCCCTGGAGATCTATTTCTGCCTTAAAGCTTGTGAAAAAACAGGTGATGATTTTCATTGCATAGGTGGCCCTAAAGGCTGAAGGCTTAGTGAGGGCAGTAACTTTGCATTTGTTCCTGTCTTGCAAAACCCAGGCCTCTAAACCACTTTCTTAGCCAGTGTAATCTCTGTAGACCTCAAGTCATGCCTTTTCCACCTGAGCTGCTCTTCTTCCCTTTGCTTGTTTTTACTCATTTTGCCTTTGCAGGCTAGATTTATAGTTTGCTTATATCACTTTTACCCCCATTTTCTGAATTGGGTTAGCGCTGTGTTAAAGGCTGTTTCGCAATAGTCAAGCCAGAAAAAATTTGAATATTTTGTTTTCTGAGTCTAGGGGACTTGCTTATTTCAGTCACACCAAGGTATTAGAGAACTGGATATTAGAAACTACAAAGGCTGGGAGATACACCATTAGCTTTATACTGGGTGGAGGTCCTGGGAGTAGAAGGAGGGAGCTGCTGTACTCAGCTGTGAAACACGTTCTTTTACAAGCCCAGCAAATTCTGACCCTGTGAATCTTGGTGTAGATACACAAGGACAGGTAAGCACAAAAGCTTTCCTGAGGTTTCATGCTTTGGTAGAGCATACTAACAACTTTTTTCTGGTGTCAGTTTGGGCAAGCTTTCAGTATAATAGTATTAAACCTCTTCCCTACTGTCATATGTTCCTAGATAAAATAGGAAAAGGATATTAACTCCTATGTGTTACCTGACAGGAGGTAGCAGTTGAATATAGAATATCAGCCTCTTGCTAATTGAGGTGAAATTTTTAAAGTAGAGCTCAAAGGAAGAATGGTTAGGCTGCTTTCGTAGCAATTACAGATAAACTTTCATAATGTACATTTCTGTGGGAAAACAACTCTGACACTGGGTTGTCTTCTTTTTCCTACAGATTTCCTCACTTAATTAATTTAGGAGAAGACAGCAGAGAAGACATTTAGCTTTCTGCAACAGGGTCCTTTATCTGAATTGTGGTAAGCAGGGTGTATGAGAGAATGGAAATTAGATCCTTGTCTGTATCTAATGTGGAAGGAACTGCATTTATTTCCTGTTCTTATAGTTGAGTCAAAGATATACTACCATGATAGAGCATACGTGTTGATTACTGATGTAGGGATGAGGCTGAAGATGGTGTGTTCCCACCATTTGGGGTGACTGAGATACTAATTTCCCACCTGGGTGGATTAGAGAGCAACTTGGAGTGTTCTTATGTGGCAGGCTCTACTTGCACTAACTCTGGTTCTCTGTCCCACAGCTCAAGTGGCTGGCTGCAGAAAAGAGCTGGTGTCTCACGTTATCACCCGGTTTGGGAAAAGGGTTAGGGTCAGAGCATGCATAGACCTGTGTGTCAGGAAAGGCACAAAACAGAAGGAAGGGTAAGCCCAGAATGAAACTGTACAGTTCTTGTGGTGACTTGATACCTTAGGGGTTCAGTAGCACATGAAATAAAAGGAGTGGGTATGCCTCTTTGGTTATCTTAGAGGAAAGAGATAACTTCTCTCTCTCCTTTCTCTTATATGAGCAGTTGCATTACAGAGACTTGTGCACCCACCAAGCAGTTACTTCCCCTCAGGTCATGGAAAGCTGTGACTTCTGTGAGCACTTCCACTGCCATAATACTTGTAGTCTTCCCTTTTCATTGCAGCAAAAGCATGTAGCTGCCAAGCTACATACTATTTTTATTAAGTAGGTAACATCAGCAACTGTTGAAGGCTGAAATTTTGTTTGGTTTTGTTTTTTAAACAATTCTTCAGGTTCTCCTGATTTGCACATCTGATCTTTAGTTGGGCTGAAAAACAAGACAACAACTGTTTTCTCTTCACAAAATTGGCCAGT
>NW_009927617.1:96472-102817 GCF_000696875.1 Nestor notabilis | reverse complement strand
TGTAGGGACTTGTGGTGCTGACATTCCATTTGAGGGAATACCTTAGTGTAAAAGTTTGAAATTCTCTTGCTTTGGAAAATGAGTCAGGTCAGCAGTAGTGACCCTGAGCAGTGAGTGTAGTATGATAACGAGAAGGCAGGGACCTGAAAACCAGGTTTCCTGGAAGCTGTTACAAGGAGGACCTTTATGTTTTCAGAGGAAAGGATTGGTTTATGTTGCTAGCAGGCAGTGCTGGACCGTGCCTCTGTCACTGGCATGGGCAGGGCTAAAGCTGTTGTTTCTTTTTTCTGTGCTGTAAAGGAGTAAGAACAAAGATCTGCTGCACACTAGGTTGTCAGTGGAAGGGATGCATCATGTATCCCAACAGGAAGAACCTTGCAGGAGTCATGGGATCCCTGTGCAGCCCCCTGGGGAGCTGGCCTGGCAGCATGAGCTGGCTTCTCCAAGGTCTGTGCCTTCATGGTGTCTTCAAGCTGAATTGCACTGGCACACAGGTAAATTCAAGCTTACGGTTGGGTTTCTACCAGGCTGGGCTGCAAGGATTTCATGCAGATGTGTTGAGCATGGGCTGCAGTTTCTTGGTCTTGCAGAAGATGAGAGGTTACAAACCTGTCTGGGGATGATGATAAAAAGTAGTGAAACGACTACTTCATTGCATAGGCCTGCTCTTAATCCCATTGACATGTTTCGAGCCTGCTGGCCAGCTGTCAGCTTCCTGGCTTGGCACAGGTCTGCACCCGCAGGGGACTACCCTCGCGTGAGGAGAGCGCAGCTCTCGCTGGAGGCTGTGAGCCTGTCTGTCAGAGCAGCATGGGCACCATCAGTGCTTCTTGCCTCTTTGATCTGAGCTTTGTATGCGTTGGGCAGTCTCTCACCACAAGATCTGACTGGCAGTGGGTGCTACCTGAAACACTTGCCCAGACCCAAAAAATGAGTTTGATTGGCAATTGCATTACAATGTGGCTGTAATTTCCAATACTCTTCTTTATCCAATATGTAGAATACAACCAGCATTCATTCTCATGAGATTCTACTGATTCTTTTGCTGTGTGGCTCACTGTGCTCTGCTGACACTTCCCAGGTTCTCCACCTTGAGAGAGGGGGGCTGTACCTGGAGGCCTGACATACAGATACCTCCGTAGACAAGGGAGGGCCTGATGTGACTCACATTAAAGCAGACTAATGAGGAATTTTGTGTCATGATGACACCATTAAAGTGGAATGGGTTGGAAAAATCAATCAGATTCCTTCTCTGATTACTGTGTAACTCAATTACTGCAGTCGCCCCAGGGGCCTAAGGCAGCAACGGTCTTGCAGGAAGTGCCGAAGAAAGACCTCTGAATTAGAGCTGTTGTGGACAAAGGCAAGATCAAAGGCGAGATCCTGCTGCTGTGCTTCCAGAAAGAGGGTTATATTATGAATAATAAAAAGGACTGTGGAAATGTACTCGTGACACTGGGTTTTAGGGTGGTAAGACTTTCTGTAGCTCAGCTAGGAATGAGCTTGTATGATGGAAGTTCTCGATAAAGGTGTCAGATGACACCCGTTATCTTCTATGTGCCTTGTCATGAACGTACCAGCAGCCCCAGATAGATATGTTCGGGTCACTGGTTTAGATTAAGTGATGGTCTTGAGCATTTGTACTGATCCCCCACAGTAATTTCCAAGCATTGGAAGTATCTGGAGATGGGAGACATTAAAACCACACAGTTCTGATTGTTATCTTGCTTTCATACCACAACAGTTGCCACGTGGCTTAGCAGCTGATAATTCACAGGACGGTTTATGTTTCACATTAACACTGTTTGTCACTAGGAAACAGAACATCTAAGTTTTATAAAGTGTTTGTCTTAATGCCTTTGTGAGATAGCTGACCTTAGCAGCTGATGTTCTCTGATGTAGCAATGCTTTTCTGGCAGGATGGGAGCCTGCCGAGCCTGCACCCTTGCGCTGGTGAAACACTTCATCCTCGCTGTGCATTGTGACTGCCGCCTCCTGCAGTTCACGCTTGGGCAGTCCTGGCAGGAATCCAGAATGGACCTTAATTTATCTGTAAATTTGGTTGGTTGATTTTGGGATTTGGTGTTCTTTTGGTGTTAGATTCCAAGGAGTTTGATCTCAAAAGACGACACAGGTATTTTCTTTTCATTTAAGAGGGAACAATTGTCAGTGTGGTTCCCCCTCTCCTTGTAGTATAGATCTTTCTGAGCTTTGTGTGTTGGGTCTGGGTGGTTTCTGACAGTTCTCTCACCTTTTAATATAAATTTTGGTTGGTGTATTTGTTTTGTTGCCTTTTTTTTTTTTTTTTAATTCATTTGAACCTAAACCAGCTGATGTGGTCCCCAAAGAGCTCAGTGCATGCGGTGCCAGCTGGCATGCCCTCTGGCTGTGAAGCCTTGTTAAAGAGATCGGAGCTGACAGTTTCTTGAGCAGCAATCTGATACAGGGCTTTTTTATAATTTGGGTTTTTGAGCTCACCCATGTAACAAATGGGGCTTGTTTGAGAGCTTCGATAGAGGCTTGAATGGAGCCATTGTTATCAAAACACTGCTGTGATTCAGAAGTGCCCGGCAAAGGGGGTTCCTCTCCCTCTTGCTCCTCAGCTGGGCACTGCAGGTGTGGCAGCCTAGCTTAAACTCTGGTTTCATCCTCATTCTGCAGAATAATCCAGTTGTCTCGTGATTTTCATCTTTCAACTGATAACCAGGAAACTGAAGCTACAGTTCTTTGCAAAAGAGAGATTCAGTTCAACAATAAAAATGAAGTTGGACAGGTGAGTGAGTGTAACCAGGGAAGAAAAGTGTTTTCCAGGTTTATGTTTTGGGGGTAAAGAGTTGTAAAAGTAGTACAGTACTTTGCCAGGCTTTCACATAGATCAGTATACTCTTGGTTTTCTTACTGTTAGTGTGGTATTTAGATTATGAATTCTAGCCCAGCAATGCTTGCTTGGAAATTTTTGCAGGCAGTGCATGGGCTCCTGAGCTTGTAAGTCCCTCTTTACATTTCTCCTACAAAACCAACTTCTGTCTAATGCATCTCGAGATAATGAGTCTTTGAATCCAAATCAGTCTAATTATTCTATTTTATCCAATGAGATTAAAAAGCAAAAGGATGTGAGCTATTTGGGAAGACACTGACACAATTCTCAGTCTTCCTAGTCAAAATCAAGTATGTAGGAATCTGAGTGTTTTGCATGAATTTGTTGCATGGGAGTAGAATGAAGACCACTTCTCATAGCAGCTGATATGCATGGAGTCATGTATATATCGTATCTTAAGGGGAATATAAAAAAGAAACAGCATTTATTACATGTTTCTGCCTAACCTTTTCTCTGCCCTGCTGAATTCTTCGTCTGCTGGTTCTTGCCTCTCTGCAGTTCAATGTGACTTTGGAGCTCTAAGTGCCAAGCATGACAGTGGTGGCCTTCCTTGCAGAGTCAGTGGGATGCAAAAGGCTCACTGTGAAGGTGGAAAGGTTGTTTTCCAGGTTGATTTTGAAAGGTGGCACATGTTTTGGGATATTGTGCTGATACACTAGCAGTCCCAGCGTATCACTGGGACTAACCTTGACTTGAACTGGAATTAGAAGGTGTATCCTGCACTCTGTCCAGAAAGTCATGAATTCAAAATCTGTTGTCACTTTAGTAGCAAAAAAAGGAAAAATATCTGAATTCAATTTTTTTACATCTTCCCATAGTAATTATTCCCCTTCTCTCCCTTGTCCTTTTTCCAGTAAATATTTAGCAGTATGTAGAGACAAAACTGAAAGGTGATGGTTGCCCATGTTGAAGAAGACACAGCTTATTGTTACTGACTGAGTTCAATTTCCAAAGCCAGCTTTGTCATTACAGAGGGCCATTTGGGAACGAAGACTTGATCCTTTTGGAGTCTGGGGAACAGAGGTTTGATTTGTTGGGTTTTTTTTGTTTGTTTTGGTTTTTAATCTTGATTCACCTTCTGCCTTGCAGTGTGACCTTCAGTAAGAGCTGCTGTGTGTCAGTTTCTCCAGTGGAAAATTATTTCTGTAATATACTTTGTATTTACAGGCTGCAGCTATTCTGAAGATCTCACTGGGGCTAAGGTTTCTTTGTGTACTACACAAGCCAGTCCAAGCTCTGCTGAGCTTATAGCATAGAAGTTATTTGAGATAATATTTAATGACCATTACAAGGCTTGTGTAAAGAGCACTCTGACTCTCTTCCATCTGCTGTCACAAAGCTAGCAATATTATATCTCTTCATATAAAATCTATGTGGTGTTTTTTTTGTCTCTGCTTCAAGCTGTAGCAGCAGTTTGGAAAACAGCCTGGTGGGAGTCTTCAGAGTGGGACTTTTGGCCTCATCTGTGAACTGATATTTTCCCTGACTCAGAAGGATTTTTTTCTGCTTAGTAATACACATTGCAAAATATGCATCTGTCTCACAAGTCATTTCTTTTCTGCTGGAGTTAAATTAGCATCTGTCTCACAGATCACAAATAGTTTCTTTTCTGGTGGAGCTAGTTATTAAACCCCTGATTTTACTGTATAAAAACCTGATATGTGTCTTTAACTCATGGACAAACTAGTCTCCCAATATTCTTTGTTTTGTCGGAGTGATAGTCACGAAAAGGCTTGAAAATGAGAGGAATGGAGAAAAGGTGAGGAACTGTTTTGGTAGTACTTTTTGTTATTGTTGCTCTTGTGCCTCCTGGTGTTGTAAGCTGTGCCAGTTGAGCAGGTGGTTAGCGGGATCATGTGTGGTGGAGCACATGTCTGCAGGAGTGTGGGTGAATGAGTAAGAAAGGCTTTGAGCTTGACTGGGACATGATTCACTTGGTGAGCAACATCTGGCATTCAGGGTGTGCATGCACTCTGCTGGGAGGGACGGGCAGCAGGTGCTTCCAAAAACGTGCCTGTATCCCAAGTAATGCACGCCTGGGTGTTGTTGCTGTAGGCAGGTCATGCTTCTGGTAAGGGGGAGAAAAACTACACAGTGATTTGATTTTATTTTTAAGCCAAGGAGCAATTTAGTTACTTTCCCTGGTGTTTATGTTTGGTGTTTGTTGGCTTTGTTGAGCATTTTAGCCTGGAAAAATAACAGCATATGGTGAAATAGCCTGCTGTCATAAACGCAAAGCAGGAGGTGAGAGAGCTTTGTAACGAGAAGCATTTGTGTATTTGAGACCAACCCAAATTTACATCGTGCTGTTGGTGATTTAAAACTGGCTTCATGTTCTTCAAAGGCATGTGAGGGAAGGTGAGCAAAGTTTTAGATGTTTCCTGTCCAACTGCCACTGAATCAGTTGGCAGGAATTAGGTGTGTGGTGTGTGGACAGCCTGTGCCCCTTGGCTTCCATGATGTCTGAGGAACATTGCATCTCCAGAGCCATGTTTTGAGAGCCCCAGAAGAACATGAATTCCCAGGACAAGTAGGGCAGCCTCATAGAAGAGGGGTGGGAACTATGGAAACTGGGAGGTGTGGGGCAAGAGAGCTGGTGGGAATTTGAGGCATCCTGCTGGGTTTGACACAGCTGTATCTTGAGGGCTTAGGAAGTCACTGGCAAGGACTTGGACACATCATCATTAGTATGGGAACAGGGCAAGATGGAGAATGTGAGGCCTCTTTCCTCCTCTTGTTAGTTTTGAAATAGAGGCTAGAATAAGAGGGGTTCATGTTTTCTGTTCAGTGGCATAAAGAGGAGTGGGGGCAGGCCAGGTACACCTGCTCTGCTTGCTGTAGTGTGTGAGAAACTCACCCAAGGTGAATGCTGAGAGCCTGTGCGCTGTCAGGACCTTTCTCCCAAAGGCCATTACAGTGGTTCTGCCAGGCCCCCATACAAAAGGTGTGTGTCACTTCCCAGGGAACATGTCTGCCTGCTGACAGGTGAGTGATGCTGCTCACCCAGCACCTGCTGATCCTGCCATTTAATCTCAGTCCTGTTAAACACCATGAATCCATACTGAGAATTGACGTTTTCTTTTTAAATTGCAGGATGCAAAGAGAAGGTGCCATCATGTGAATGCAGAACAGCTAAAAGAGAAACAGGACACCTGGGAAGGCTGAGCTGAGACTGCTTGTGCACAGGATGACAGACTGATTTGCTGTTGGAGACGGGATTAGGGAAACCTCACTCCTCCAAAAGATTTTCCCAAGTGAGAGGAGAGGAGCAGGAGGAAGCACACAGAAGAGCGATGGGAATTGAGGGCCATGGTTACTTGAGATAAATGGCAGATCCCTGGGAGTCTAGCCTTGTAGCTGTTTGCTTTCGCTTTGTCTCTCTCCGCAGCTGCTCTTTCTTTTCTGCGAGCTGGTGCTGGGTACTGCCGCAGCGGCACTGGAGATCTCGGGAGCGCCGTGGGTGCAGA
>NW_009927617.1:62252-96441 GCF_000696875.1 Nestor notabilis | reverse complement strand
GAGGAGGGGCTGGGCAGCCCGCCTCACCATGATTCAGCTGTGGAAAGTGGTGCGGCATGTGCGACAGCTGGAGCTCCACAGATTGATCCTGCTGCTCATTGCCTTCAGCCTCATCTCCATGTGCATCCTGGCCTACTACGTCACTAACAGCCCCAAAATCAAGGAGCCACCGCCCCTGCCCTTCAGTGACTGCAGCAACCAGCACCGTGTCTTGATCCCACCGCAAGCCAGCTGGAGGCTCACGAAGTCTGTGGACACCTCACGCACAGATCCTGTGGTGCTAGTCTTTGTGGAAAGCATTTACTCCCAGCTGGGGCAGGAAATAGTGGCCATTCTGGAATCTAGCCGGTTTAAATACAGGACAGAGATCGCCCCTGGCAAAGGGGATATGCCCACCCTGACAGACAAAGATAGAGGACGCTATGCTCTTATTATCTATGAGAACATCCTTAAATATGTGAACCTGGATGCTTGGAACCGAGAGCTGCTGGACAAATACTGTGTAGAGTATGGAGTGGGGATTATAGGCTTTTTCAAAGCCAACGAGAACAGCCTGCTCAGTGCACAGCTCAAGGGTTTCCCCCTTTTCCTACATTCCAACTTGGGGCTGCGGGACTATCACATCAACCCGAGTGCTCCCCTGCTCTACGTCACCCGGGCTAACGAGGTGGAGCAGGGTCCCCTGCCGGGTGATGACTGGACTGTGTTCCAGTCGAACCACAGCACCTATGAGCCGGTGCTGTTGGCCAGCACAAAGTCCTCAGAGTCCATTCCTCACCTGGCCACCCACAAAGCATTGCATGCCACAGTGGTGCAGGACCTGGGTCTGCATGATGGGATCCAGCGAGTTCTCTTCGGCAATAACCTCAATTTTTGGCTGCACAAACTCATTTTCGTGGATGCCATTGCCTACTTGACTGGCAAGCGCCTCTGTCTCACACTTGATCGCTATATCCTCGTTGACATTGATGATATATTTGTGGGAAAAGAGGGAACTCGCATGAAAGTGTCGGATGTAGAGGTAAAAACCCTAGAATAACTACAGGCCCCGAGCAACTCTCTAGTGTGTGTGGTATGCCAGAAAAGTCAAGGTTGCATTTAATTTGAGTACAAGAGTTGATTGCTGCAATTGTTCTCATGTTAAACAGAGAACTGGCCTGCAAAGATGCTGAGGCCCCCTATGTGACGCTCTCAAGAGTTTTGCAGGTTCAAATGGAGCATTTTTCATGCTGGGACCTGTAGCTGGCCTCTCTGAACTTAGGAGGAGAATGCTTGTGGTCATCTATTCTGTCTCTTTAATATAGGGAGCAGACATATGCGTATTTTCTCTGTCAAATCTATTTGTAGCTGTAAACTCTTACTTTTCAAAAGGAAGAGGCAAGTTGTAATAGAATAGAATATAAAACTGTATTAGATGATTATGATACGTATAAACTCTCTGTATTATATTGCAAAACTGTAGGCCAGTCCATGTGGTGTAAACTTCAACAGTCTGTGTTTTAGCCATCTAGCTTTTCAGGACATTAGCAAACTGGGAAAAGAAATGTTTTCTCTCACCCTTTGTTACACCCCCCTCATATCTTCCACCAGCAACCCCTATCCGTGAGCAGGAAATATCCAAAAATTCACCAGGGAAACATGGTCAGACCAAGCTTTCATGAGAACCATCTCTGTGGCCTCACGATTGGGAAAGAGATGCCATCTTTATGGTTTGCTTTCCTTGGCAGTTCCTTGAGTAATACAGTGACCTATTAGGAAAGGATATGGGAAAGGCACAGAGAGAGAGAGATTTTCTGGAGGAGAGGGGAGCAAGACAGGAAAGGAGTAAACAAGTAGGAAAAAGGTAAGAAACCAAGTGTCCCTTCAATTCTCTGTGTCCTTGAAAGTGTATGATAAAGCGTTCTTCTAAGTCCGTGATACGTGTACATAATGCTGCCTCATGGAGCCAAGGACCTGCCTTGTGTCTTCCCCATCAGATACTAGCCAGTATTTTCTCCATCAGTTCTGGTTTGTAGACATTGAGGCAGGTGCGTTGTCTGTTTCTCCCGGTCTTCTGAGGTTGTTCCCACAGGTATGAGGCCCCAGGCCTCTGTCTCTGAATTCCCATTTAGCACTTGCCCTTAGATAGGTCCTGGCTGGAGTTCCCTGGGTACGAGCCATGATGACAGTAGGCCTGTGACAGCAGCTGCCTTAGCATATTTCCAAAACAACTTCAAAGTGAAGCATCCTTCAACCTTTCTTCTGAGGGCACAGAACATTTGAGGCAAAGGTATAAAACAAAATACTGTTGTACACGCGTGTCCCCTTACCTGAACCAAGCCTCATCTGTTACATGTTCCCAAGAGCACTATTACACCTCACGAGGAGTCTTGCCTCCTTTTCTATATGTTTTTTGCATCCATGCAAGACATCATATCTCAGTTTATCTCCATTTTTTCAGGTCTTTGAGATTTTCAGTTCTGCTCCTGATCCCAAGCTTACCTTGGGGGGAATGCATGCTGTTCGGAGCTAGCTTTATCTTTTCAGTTCATTTGAAGCTGCATGCCTGAAGCAGCTCTAATCACATGCCATTATTTATTTTACTTGCTTCATGCTTTAATAATTCTTTAGAGCCACCTTTGACCATAACTCTCTAAGCAAACAGATGTATAAAAAGTGTTTCCAAGCAGTCAGATGTAGAAATATAAACCAGTTTATATATAATACTTTTTTAAGTAAAGTGCTAAAATTTTCATAATGTAAGAGCAGTGTCCCTGAGTTTTCAGGTGCTGCAATGGTCTGCAATTTTTTTTGTTTGAAGGATCACAGTCTCATCTTGCTCCTAAGCAGGCCCTGCACCCTCTAGTCCAAACTGTTAGAGATTCTTGCTTTTGTAACAATTGTGCAGGTTACAGTCTCATGTGAGAACATAGGAGATAGGTGGCCAAAGCTCTTGGAAACAAAGGGTGCTCTAGTGATATTAAAAACAAGCCCAGACAAGATAATTCCAAAAGATGCTTTGTTTGGGTTTTAACAGAGTGAAATGGAGGAATTATCTGTGATCAGTAAGCAGAGAATCTCAGGCAAAGCAGATAAAACCCAGATTTATCCATTTAAAAGCAGCTCTCTGATTGCTGAGCCACGAGAGGTTAATGAATTTTTATTTTTTAAAAGCGAGAAATAACTACATGGATTTGTTGGTAGCCTCTCACTGTGGGGAGAGAAGGGAACATAATAGTGACAGAACAGCTGGCATTTTCTTTGGCCTTTTATATGAAAGCCCTGTTTCGGGGCTGTTATCTCAACACACAGTTCCTTATCTTAAAGGTTAGATTACAGTGGTGAGGGTAGCGGTTTAAAGATTGGATGTTGTGTGAAGGTATAAAATTCACTCTCCTGTCCCAGTGAGCCTGTTCCCCATATGCAGGTCCATGTTCAGAGAGCTTCCATACAAAATGACTATTAAAAGAATGCATGCCCATCATAGATGTCCTGTATGAGAGGAGAAATGTTTTTATTGGTGATGCTTGAAGGAGACTTAAATAATTTTCTTTTTTAACAAGGCAAAAAAGGAATCGTGCTTGCTTTTACTTTAAAAATGATAACCCTTGAGTTCCTGTTTCTGCTGAAGGGCGGCAGCAGGGGCTTGCCATCCTCAATTGGATTGAAACAGTTGGAAGTTGAACAAGGAAACGTCTTTCCCTTGTAAAGTTTACCAGAGATTTGAGCTGCACATAATTAACAAAACAAAATCTCAGAAAATCCCTTCTCTTCCCAATTATTCCACATTCAGTCTCTTCTAAAATCATAATCC
Source organism: Nestor notabilis (assembly GCF_000696875.1). Classification (NCBI taxonomy): domain Eukaryota; kingdom Metazoa; phylum Chordata; class Aves; order Psittaciformes; family Psittacidae; genus Nestor; species Nestor notabilis. The sequence goes on along the minus strand of NW_009927617.1, from coordinate 92,648 downwards.
TTGGAATTTACCAACCCTCGGTGGAACTGGCCAGCAAAGATGAGCCGTTTCTAATGCAAAAGGATCTGGCTTTTATGATCCTTCCTGCTTGTCCGTAGGTATAAGGAAAGAAGATTAAGTAGATGAGGTTTTGCCTCTTTTGCTGGTAATCTCTACAAGGGCATAAATAGTGAGCAATCCTTGCTAGCAAGTCTGAGAGAAAGCTAAGTGCAGAACAAGGACAGTCGTTTCAGTTTGGGTTATGGATGGTGAGGATAGAAGAGGGCGAATCTAGTGAGGGTGACTGTCAGCCTGCTTTTGCCTTTCTAAATAGTAGAGAATGATCTTACATGAAATGAAAACACTTCGCAGTTTCTGACTCACTATTCTAACATTGTAAGAGGTAGAAGTACCAGTACCATTAATGCTGTCTCTTTTGACAGCACCATTTTGAACTATGCCACTGCTACTGCTGGGTGGTGAGAAAACTGCAGAAAATCCTCTTGAGAGTGTGCTGCCCTGTCTCCACAGGAGCAGTTCCTATGAAGAAAGTGTCTCTGCAACACGTTCCTAGTATGCTTTGTAAGAGCATTTGAGATGAGGCTGTCAAAGCACTCTGCTTTTTTCCTCCATTTTTGGTCATCTGTTTCTCTGCCTTTATCCGTGTACTGTTTTCCTAGACTCACGGTATCCTCTCTTCCCAGCTCTGACTCTCAACCTTATTTCCCCCTTTTCTTTTGCATCTTTTTAGAAGGACCTGAGATAGGGGAGGTAACATTTAGGGTTTGTATGAAACAGCTAAAATCTCTGCAAACACTTTCGGAAGTTAAAGATGTCATAGCTAAAAAACAAAGTTGCATGAAGGTTTAGCCCTGTATTATTGCAATGCCAATCTTAGAAGAGGATTAGGTCCTAAAGAAGCAACCTGAAGAGGGTACAGTGCTGTGGTTTCCCCTCATTTCTTCCTCGGTCCTAGGAATTTAACCCCATTGAGAGACTTCTTGTCTTTCACTGGACAGCATTAAGAGCTTATAGTGACTTATAGCATCAGTGAGATTTTATAGTTGGGGATTTTTTAATGTCTTGCAACAAAAGGCACGATTTTAAACTTTTTTCCCCCCTAATGTTTGCTTAGAAGTAGTTATCATCATTTGAGATTATCAGAAAGCCTTTTTAAAGTGATAGGTATCAGACATTAGACTAAAGCTTAGGTCTTCTTTGCACTGTTCCCAGAAACGTGCATTGGAATGTAGGTGTCTGTCACTTGGGCTTGCGGCATGGCTGCCCCCAGTAGGTACTAAAGGCCTTCAAGAACAGGTCCTTGGCTGCAGAGGATGTTCTCTGATAGACTGTGGCAAGCGTGAAGCAAGTCTGGCTGTGATGTGGCTTATGAGTTCAAGTGGCCAGTGCTGGGAATCTCTTGGAGACCCCATCTGTTCCTTCCTGGGGCAAGCCTTGCAAACCATGGGAATAACTGTATTTCTTAAATCATAGAATCACAGAATCAGCTAGGTTGGAAAAGACTTTTATGATCATCAAGTGCAACTTACCCCAGCACTGCCAAGTCCACCACTAAACCATGTCACTAGGGGCTTTGTCTACATGGTTTTTGAACACTTTCAGGGACGATGATTCCACCACTTCCCTGGGCAGCGTGTTCCAATGCCTGACCACCCTTTGGGGAAGAAATTGTTCCTAATATCCAGTCTAACCCTCCCCTGGTGCAGCTTGAGGCTGTTACCTCTTGTCCTGTTACTTGGGAAGAGACCAACCACCTCCTGGCTCCATCCTCCTTTCAGATAGTCGTAGAGGGCGAGACAATCCGTCTGAGCCTTCTCTTCTCCAGTCTAAACAACCCCAGTTCCATCAGCCGTTCCTCATCACACACGTGCTCCAGACCCTTCACCAGCTTTGTTGCTCTTGTCTGGACACACTCCAGCACCTCAGTATCTCTCTTGTAGCGAGGGGCCCAGAACTGAACACAGTATTCAAGGTGCAGCCTCACCAGTGCATAAACAGGCACATGAAGATCTGTTTACATCTGGCTAGCTATTTTATATCTTCATGGATAGCTTATTCTATATTTCTTGATGGCATTTAATTTAAAAATATCAGAGTACATTATGAATATAAATGAAATGCCACTTGAGTCACCTGTAAGACATTAGTAGTACTATCATATTCATTCTACTTTATAAATGAGAAAGAGAGTGCAGAGGTGTCAGAGCAGAGAGGTGTCGTGTTCCTGGCCTGTTCCCACATCGGTGTTGTTTCACCTTACTACGTACAGCTCTCAGACCTCTGAACCAGTGTGCCAGGGAACAGTGAATGCATAATTTGTTGAAACAAATTTGCAGATATTTTACCTTGGTACCGTAGTCTCTTTTATCCTGTCCAGGGGAAAGACATTGCTTCAAACCTATTCCATGCCACCTTATGGATGTGGCTGAGAAAAGGACCCAGCATCAGCAGAGGGCTGGCACAAGATTAACAATAAACCAACCAGGAAGGCAGGACTCCATAGACTTGGAATTCCTGGGACCCCCACAATTCCTTCTTGATCCCTCCCCAGACACAAAGGATTGCTGCCCGCTGGAGCAGGGCTTTTTGGGATTTATCATCAGACAGATGTGTCGTCATGGTAACCCCAGCCAGGCTTTAAATCTCCCTCTGTGCAGAGGAATGCTAAGCCTCTTAACCGCTGTCTTTCCTCTCTCCATCTTCCTACGCGAGCTTGGGGAACTGGATGTGCCTTTCAGGGCAGCAGAGAGAGGTGGTGGGGCTTGGGACAGCTCTGGAGACAAGTAATGGAAGTTTCACTTTCCTGTCCAAGATACTGGCTAATGTGTTCAAGGTGGTGGTCCCAGATGAGATGTGGTATTGTCCTCCAGCTGGCAGCTTCTCTGTAGGGAGATGCACAGCTCTAAAGTCTGTGCTCCCTGATGCTCCTGATGAGTCCCTGTGCCTTACAGAGTTACATGAGGGGAACATGACTTCCCACTGCCTATTCCGGATCCTGTGCAGCAAAAGAGGCTTCAGCCATCAGTGCTGCTGGTATGTCACCTTTAAAAAGCACGTGCCTATATAGTTTGTGATAGATTCTGGAGATGTCGTGCGATACATTTCTCAAAATGCTACTCTTGGGTGGGGACTGGGCTACAGATGTGGTAGGCGCATGGTTACGGAGAGCTGGGATCTCTGAAATTTGTCCCAGGTTGCATTTGATGTTACTGTTGTGTGGATGTGGGGGGTGAGGAACCGGCCATTAAGCCCGTCTCTAAAGAAAAGTCTGAAAGCTTGGTTCCCTCAGAGCCCTGAACCTGTCTGCAGCACTGCAGAAATAATCTGTCTGGTCTTCCCACCTTGCTGTGTGGAAAGGTCATGGTCTGCCTGCCTTGGGAATAATACTGCTCAACTTCTGTACTCCCAGAAGTCAACACTGTTTTGAAATATTAGTAACAGCAGTGATTTGTCAGGGTATCCTTAAGTGGTGAGTGTCAAGGATCCGTGGAATGAGAGTCTGCATTTGTGAATGTGCTTTCACCACCTAGGGAGCAGTGTTCCTAAACAATGCTTATGGAGTGGGAGCCGTGTGAAGGCAGTGTTGTAGTGCTCTTTTGTGCTCCTTGGGGCTGGGGCAGGGCAGCTGGTGCAGAAAGATCTGCCCATCTCCCCTGCACAGTCTGAGAAGTCTGTACACTTTCCCCAGTATTATGTGCTGAATTGCTTGTGCATTCGCATCTAGCCCAAGTCTGCTGTTGAGAGGTCATCACCTTCACCTTGGTGTAGCCACTCATCCAGTGCTTTCTTAGAAAAGCTATTAACATCTAAAAAACTGCCTGTGCAAGGAGTATCTCTGTCACCTGCCAGGTCCCTGTTTGATTGAGAACTCCTCTCATGGGAGCTGCACCAGTGACATGTTCCCCGAAGCATGCAGGTAGCAGCAGAGCATGCATCTCAGGGCTCTCTCTTTTTATTGTTTTCCAGCAGAAGAGATTTGACTGGAATTAGTTTGTGTCTTCTTGTCTAGGACATACTGAGCCTCTGGGGTTTTGTTCTGCCAAGTCTGTCTTTCTTACTCTGTACACTGCTGGACCTTGGTCCCTTTGGCTAGAGCAATTGCTTTGGACATTTAAAGCAGACACAAGTGAGCAAGAGAGAACTTGCAGGAGATGTGATGACTGTGAATGTCAGCTCCCTCAAGTTTTGTTTCCAGAATCCAGGAAACTTTTCTGATACAAAAGAATATCTCCGTGGCAGGACTCCATCCATGGGTAGTTCTGCAAATCCACCTTTCCTCTCTAAATACACACACACACCACACCCCCTGCTCCCGCTTTGGATCACGTAGTTACTGTTCATGACACTATGGACTTCTCTTCCTTTGGCTGTGCACCATGTGCTGCCCCATCCTCTTTTTCGTTAACACATAGGCTCAGAGAACATAGGCAGGCGCTTGATAGTAATGTCCCAGCCAACACAGGAGGGGAAGGGAGCACCGAGGTTGAACATGGTAAGAGATCTATTGCTTGGAAGTGAGATTTATTTTTCCATTGCCTTAGCACAGGCACTCTGGGTCCTTCACGTTGAAGTAGAGAGCATCATCTGACTGGTTTTAAAGTGGCATCATTTAGTACAGCAGGACTACTTCAAAGACTCTGTATGTGGAACACTTCGCTACTCTGCTTCACTCCACAGGCAACAATGCCTTAGCCCCATCCCTTGTGATACCTCTTCAGACTGAACTGGGCACCAGCAAAGCACAGAGAAATGTTACAGAGCAACTGAATATGAGCATTTCTTTTTCCTTTCATTCAAACAGGCTTTACTGAGCACCCAGAATAAGCTGAGAACTTTAGTCCCAAATTTCACCTTCAACCTGGGCTTCTCAGGGAAATTCTACCACACAGGTAAGCCCCTGCACCCCTTTGTCCCAGCGCCTGTGTACAGCCCTCGTGTGCATGTGCAACACACTGGAGAGAGTGTGATTCTCTGTTGGGAGGACTCAGCATTGCAGGGGATTAGCCACTGCTTTGAAACATAGAGCCCCTCTTCTGCCTTTTGTTTTTGCACTTCCTTTTGTGCTTTCTGTAGGTACAGATGAGGAAGATGAAGGGGATGACATGCTGCTCAAACACAGGAAGGAGTTCTGGTGGTTCCCTCACATGTGGAGTCACATGCAGCCTCATCTTTTCCACAATGTCACCGTGCTGGCTGAGCAGATGAAGCTCAACAAGCAGTTTGCTGTGGTAAGGGGCACTGCAGTTTAGTTACTTTATGGTACTAATCCTTAAACATTCTTCTCCTGGAACAGCAGTTCAGGCCCCACTGAACACATACTGATCTAGTAACTCAGGTGCATTTAAGAAAGGCAGTTCTGAAAATTTAAATTGGTGTGCAGCTCCTGCTGTCTTCAGGCAAGAAACACCATTCCTGTGCCTGCCTGTGAAATGGGAATGTTTCCTGGCACCTGCATGGCCCCAGGCAGCTCCACTACATTCCAGGGTGCAAATCCCAAGGCTCTTGTTTGCTGAGGTGTGAACTTGTAGCATTACTATCCAAATCCAATTAATTTACAAACTCTGGCAGTGAGAAAGCATTTCCGTTTCCCTCCTTACTCGCTGTGGTTTTGTAAGGAAGTCACCTGGTTGGTAGTATAAAATGCTGTGTGTGCTAACAGCCTTACTTCTGGTCTCCTCAGACAGTGCTGAAGAAGCTACTTATGTAGGAAGGGCAGGGGAAATTCCCTGTGTTTTAGCAGAGGAGGGGAAAGCTATGAGCATCCTGCATTGCTGGAACAATGTCTGTTTGATACATACAGCCCAGAATTGAATATAGCATACATGTTTCTCTGAAAAGAAATGTCCTCTTCACCTCTAGTTTGGTTCTTTTGATGGTAATCCCCTTGGGAGTAGCAGGCTGCTGTCTTGTGTTCCCATGACATACACAGATTAGGAATGATCTTGAATTCAGAGCACAGTTGCAGCATTATAGAAACCATTTAGGCTCCTCCTTTTCCTGGTGGAATAACAGTGCAGTCTTTTGCAAGGAGACACGAAGCGCAGAACACAATTACACATATTTAATGTGAAACAGGCTAGCAGTGGGAAGGAGAAGGTTATTGCTTCATTTAGGGGCTCTGGTTTCCTTGTACACCACCAGGGCAGAGCTGTCATCATTCATATTGTTACCAGAACTACACAGTGGAATTAAAAACCATGAAATTCAGCTATTTCCTGTCATTTTAGTGTAGCTCCAGGCCCCATATCTCCACCCTCCGTAGTCCCTTGCTACACGTCTGCTTTTATTTGAATTGCTAGAGACAAGACAGATCCCAGTCGTCACCTTCTTTTCCTGAAATTTTGTTTTCCTCCTCTAGTGACTCAGATCTAGGCATTGTGGGAGTGAGATATGTCACTTAACAGCATTGATTAGTTTGTAGTAACCAAGGAGCCTGACCTGAGGCTTGTGAATTAATCTCATTTGTCACACCTGCAAGCTACAAGACCATTCTTACAGCAGCTGTTGCCAGCGCTGAACATCTTTGTTGATGCTGAATTACCCTTCTATGTCTATAGATGCATAAACCAAGAAGTTACAAGCAGTATTTCAGGTTTCCCAATCCAGAGAGTTTTTGTGGTACTTTGTCACCTTGCTCCAACTTTGAATCTGTTGCTAAATATGATCCTTATTAAGGATATTAGTTAAATATTAAATGATCAGGCTGTATATTCTGCTTCCAGGAGCACGGGATTCCCACAGACTTGGGCTATGCTGTAGCTCCCCATCATTCTGGGGTTTATCCTGTCCATACACAACTCTATGAGGCATGGAAATCCGTTTGGAGCATCCAAGTAACGAGCACAGAGGAATACCCACACTTGCGGCCTGCCCGGTACCGGCGTGGATTCATCCATAATGGAATCATGGTGAGCACAGCTGGGTGAGCAGAGCCTGCTTTCTTGACCCAGGGATAGTCTCCTAGTGACCTGTATCAGAGACATTAATCTTGTTATCACCAGTGTTTCCAAAATTGTTAAGTCAAGCAAAGAGAAAAGGCTTGGCTAAAGCCAGTTTCTGTGTTTCTCAGTACAATTCAGAGGTCAGTACTGAAGAGAGAGCAAAACCAAGCACAAGAAGACTAAACTGAGATCCCACTGACATGTTCACACTGTGATGAGTAAATGGTTGGGAGGAGTATCAAAAGAGTCCTCTGAACCTATGTCGATTATGTCCATTACTCTTCATATTGATCCAGAGTGCTGCACTGACCCGACACTTGTAGATTCTGCTGCATCTGCCTCTTACCTAATTTTGCTTTTCTCTGATATTGCTAGGTTCTGCCTCGACAGACCTGTGGTCTTTTTACTCACACTATCTTCTATAATGAGTATCCCGGTGGCTCAAAGGAGTTGGACAAGAGCATTCGTGGTGGTGAACTCTTCCTGACAGTGCTCCTAAACCCTGTAAGCTCATCTGAAATGGGAATCGGTGCATGGGTATCTCGGCTGATGTGCCTGATGTGGGAAAGGACTAGATCTTATGGGAGACTCAGTATAAGCACCCATCATGATGTGGGTATCTCCAGGGTGATGGTAAGGAAATGTGAAAAAGAGGGCCGAGGAAGTATTTGTAGTTAATGATGCTTTTCTGTATACACTGCCAGGGAAGCATCAGTATTGAGTGTTTACAAGTATAACACTCCACAGGTAGAAACTAGCCAGGGTGACACACTGCGCATGGCCCCAGGTAGAGTGGGTGTTACCAAGACCACTGCATCTTCATGAATCAGAAGTGAGATGTGCCTTGGCTCGAAGATGTTCCTTGCACATCTGCTGCCTGTTGGCTTCTCTGCTGGCTCACTGATGAGTTTGGTCACAATAATTGCTTTCTCTGGGCTTTTGTTATGAAATGTTCTCCCTTTTCTTTCACTATGTATGCACTTCAAAACAATTTCTGTGTGCTTTTTTTGTGATGTAGCTGTCACCCTAAGGCATTTTGGGGGATCTGCATCTAACACAGGTGTTTCTTTTTCCCTTTCAATACTTGGCAGTTCAGTCAAAACACAAAGCTAATGTAGTACCTTCAACACCATGCAGTCCCTTCCCAGTTCTTAGCCATGGATGGCAAATCACACGAGTTTCTCACTTCCCATTGGAGCTGGGAAGATGTACTAGGTGTCAAGAGAAACACGAAAAAAGCAGTACTTTTTGGAAGATCCTGAGTGTATAGAATTAGGAGATGAATCTTTGTAGCCCTCTCCCTCATATTCCTGTTCGTTGGCTGCAGCAGGAAGACATGCTGCTCTTTTTTATTGTACAGTAGCATTCTCGATTCTTCCCTTTCTCTGAATGGACATTGCCTTGCCAAATTTAGATAGAGATTGTAGAATGTCTACCTCTAATGTAGCCGCTCCCAAATATAACGGTGTTTAATCTCTTTTCTCATGACTTCCAAATTTCTACCTTCTTATTTTTCCTTTATCTTTTCCACCAGCCCTGAGTATGGGCAAAAAGCCATCTGAGAAAGCAGATCTGAGAAAAAATAGGTTGTTTCTGCTTCCCACCTAGCTTCCCAGGTGGGAACCCTGGAGTACTGGTCCCAGTCCTTGAGTACTTTTTTGTGTCATGTAACACCAGTGGCTTTGCTTACTGTGATGTTTTCTTTCATTCCCTCCTTCTCTTGCATCTTGACTGCAGGGTTGAATACGCAGCTATAACTACTTTTGGTCAGGGCTCTAGAGGCTCAGTGAGTCATAAATTCAAGCTTTTCCCCTCAATGAGCTTAATTCTTTCATGTCTCCTGCTTTTCCTAGTGTGCAGTGCCTCTGCTCTCTTTGAAGTAGAACTGTGATAGTGGAAAGACCCTTACAATGTGCTCTGGGTACATCATACAGACTGTAGTTTACAAACAGACCCTGTGACCACCTCTGGCTTGGTGTATGATCCACAGGAGGTATGGGTCTGTTAGAGTCCTAGCTAAAAAGCTGTAAGGGTTCGTACTTACAGGTCTGAAAGCCAGCCTTCTATCCATATCACCTGAGATACAATTGTTAGCTTTACACACAGCCACCAAATCTACCTGCTTAATAGGAGTCTGTAGTAGAAGGCTGTTCTTTGCATTATATATGGAGTGATTGGTCAGAGGGAAGCTAACTGCTCTCTTCTCTGTGACCATTGCTTTTCTGGGCTTCTGTTGCCATATGTTGGGTGAATTCCTCCTGTCCCACTTCATAATTGTCAGATCTTAAAGAATGCCTGCAGAATTAGCTACTGTGAAACTTAAGAGCTCTAATCCAGAGATCATTGCTGGTCCAGGAGGTTGTGCCAAGCAGTTCATAGAAACATGGTTTCTAGAGCTACCCATTCAAATTTGCTGATAAGCATGTGATGGTCAAAGCAGCTGACAGTGATCTGTGATCCAAAAGGTTTGGGAAGGTTGTGCTCTGGTATAGGATGAGCTTATTTGCCAGATTTACTGTTGGCTCTTTGTGGTCACTTTTAAAACTTTTTCAAGCACCTTCAGATGTTTCTGATGTTTACAGTTTTGCTCCCTTTTGGCAGTGGAGCATTTCTCTCTCTGTGAGCAGTGGAGTACTGTGCTCTAAGCTCCTCTTCATTGCTTGTGTTTGCACAGTGACTCAGACCCGTGCATTCATCCCCTTGCTGATAGAGCCATCTCATAGACCTGATGGAAAGCTGGCCAGCCCCGCAGCCCCAGCAGTGATCCGTAGCAGACTTGGACTGGACTCTTTCAGTCCTTTTTGGTACTTCCAACTCCCTTTGAGTGGATACACACATGCAGGAGTCTCCAAGCCTGTATGCATACGATTAACTCCACAGTGCAAACAGAAGATGTTTGATGTTCTGACTGGTGAACAAGGTCTGATGTCAGGAAGGAGAATAGCCATTGATACTCAGCAGACAGGCCGATCACTTCTGACAAACACTTTTGCTCACGCTAAGCAGGCTGCTTTAGGTTACTGCTGTGCCCACAGCTGCTTGTTACATATTGCAGGGATGCTCATACCCTCCTGTATTCTGTACTCTAGGTTCCCTGTGACCTCTCCTTTCATCTTTCCTCAGTGCGAAGGAAGGGAAACCATGGCATGCTGACAGTGGAAGGGAGGGGGAGAGGAGGGAGGCGTTATTACCAAGCTAGTCCCTGGGGCCACTGGGTGTGGATGGGAGGGAGAGATGGGACTTGAGTGTAGCTTATGTCAGGAGTAGTGCTCAGAGCAGTTTTGGCAGCAGTAGCTGTGACGAGGCAGAGTAAGCTGCCAGGCCTTGTTGAACAGTGCATGTGTGTTACAGGACATGACTGCATCCTCACAAGTACAAGGAAACGGCCCTTTGGTTGGGCTTGTCTTCTTGTCTTCTAAATCCAGTTCCTTGGGGCTGTTTGCAGGCAACAGTATTACCTGTGTGAGCCATTTTAGTTGAATGTATTCACTCTTGAGACACAGTTTCTTACCTGGATCACATGGATGAAAACATGCAAGCTGTTTTTATTCTGGAACTCTTGCAGGGACCCCAGGTGGTGACCTGTGTCCTCCCTGCTGCAGTGCTTGGTTTATGCCAGTGAGCCAGATGCTTCATGCAGCAAATTTTCCTCTGAACGTTTCACTAGCAAGTTGAAGGGATGAGCCCCTGTGGTATGACAGCCTTTGCTGTGGTACCACATTCCTCCTTTCTCCCAGAAACGGGAAAAATACAACATGAGACACATCCTTTGCCACCTTATGTATTCCATGGCATGGCCCTGCAGTTACACAGAAGATCTTTCTGTCCTTTGCTCTGTGGTATATTTAGCACATCCCCTTTTTACACAGCAGCACCAAGCCATTTCATACACAAAGCTGTTCGAAGTGTAGGTGCCAGAGCCTGTCTGCCAGGCATTCTCTGTGAGCTCAGTAGGAAACCAGAAGGAAACTGGTCACTGAGACCAGTCCATGGTAATACTGGGCAGAAGACTGAATTCAGACCTCTTGAGTACCAGCAAATGTCTTCATCCCAAGACCATCTGTCTCCTGCTTCCCTCTTTTTCTCTTCCCCTGCTGTTAGTGGGAAAGACATTCCTGCCCCCTGCCAGGGAAGCCTGTTGTTGCCTCGTGACCTTACCTGGCATCATCAGGATTCAGCCCTGAACTGTGCAGCAATGGGTGCCCCTACTGTGATTGAGGTCTCTTTCCCTCGCTGCACTAGCAGACACTGGCTGGGGAGTGCTAAATCATCCACATAGTCATTCTTCCATTGGTCTTAGTGTTCTGCTTTTGTTTTGCTAGCTTTTACCAATGGTATTGTTTGTGTCTGGCAAAGTGCTGTTGTGTTATAGACACGAGGATGCCCAATTCCATGGAACCTGTCAAAGCCACGCACCGGAATCCAGCTGACAGTAGTCTTTTGCACTCCTTTCCAAATTTAAAGTACTAAAATACAGGAGGGAAATGCTTGAGAGAAGAGATGGCTTGGCAAGGCAGGGACAGCACACCAGCTCCTAAGCACTGCAGTGCTGGGTAGGCTCCCATGGGTGTTCAGTGCCACTTTGCCCAAGGGTTTACATCCTCAGGCTTGGCAGAACATTTTCAGGGGCTGCCCGTGCTGAAGACTTTTGTAAGCTAAAACCTTATCAACTGGTGTCTGTTCCTAGGACAATGTCCTAGTGCAGTGTCTCTTTGCAGTCCCTGTTCAGATCTCCAGATATGCTTGTTTGTGTTTTAAAGTGTGAATTGCCAGTTGTTCCTTTACGTTTGAGATGTCAGCTCTGAAGTGAATGAAGGCTGACAGGCTGTGGGCCTAGAAATTACTCCTGTGAAAACTGTCCCTGTACCACTGTGCCCTGGCCTGCAGTGTGCTGCTCCTCTCCCTGGCCTGCTCTCCTAGCTGCTCACCACAGCAGAGAGGTTGCCATGGTTGTGCCCTGGGGAGAGGAAGGGAAGCTCCTCTTCTTCCATGAAAGAGGATTTGCAGTGTTTGGACTAGGAGGGAGTCACTGATTTGATTTGGGATGTTGAAACTGTTCTGCATTCACAGCCAGGGCTCAGTTACCACCCACCCCACCACCATTCCCAGGGGTTACTGGAAGGTCTGTGACCTCCTGAGTTCCTCCTGTGTTGCAAGCACTACCATCAAGGCAGTGCTGTATCCTGGCAGACGAACATCCATCAACCCAGCCAGCCAGAGCAGTCTGAGACGTGAGCAGCCTCTTGCTGACAGTGGAATCAAGCTAAGAAGCAGAACTGTTACCTGATCTATCCCATGTCTTCTCTGTTTTCAGATCAGCATCTTCATGACCCACCTGTCCAACTACGGGAATGATCGCCTGGGATTGTACACTTTTGAGAGCTTGGTGAAGTTTGTGCAGTGCTGGACCAACCTTCGCCTGCAAACATTGCCCCCTGTCCAACTTGCAAAGAAGTACTTTGAAATCTTTCCTCAGGAGAAGAATCCCTTGTGGCAGGTGAGAAGGCAGCTTAACTGCTCCTGGTGGTTTTTGAAGAGGCATGTCCCACATTTAAAGTGTGGCAAGACTGCTGATCCAGAGCACAGAGGGGTAATGAGTAAAGCTTTTAGGTTTAACCTTTGTGGCTTGAGGCTGTAAGTGGCAAATTGCAGGGTGGAAGGGATGGGGAGTAGGAGCAGCAGGACACAATCATAGTGTGAGCTTAGGGTCAGGGATGGCTGTCAAAAGTGACTGGAGGGCAGATTTGCAGGCATTTGGGTCATTAAAGGGCTTGTATTAGAGCAAGCTGCTGTGAAATGTTAAGTGTGCAAGGAAGAACCCTGTTTGGTGCCGGAAGAGCTTGCAGGCATGTTAATATGATTAATCTTAAAGTAATCTCACACTGCAGATTTCATGTTCATTAAATTAAAACATGCTTATTCCATTTTACCCCAGTGCAGCAGCTCTCTGCATGGTAATGAGCAGATGAAATTAACTGAAGGTGATAGAGTTGTCTGCCTGCCAGAAGTTCACAGATGTTGAGCTGTACTATCATGGTGGTCCAGGCCAGCATGACTACATAGGGCAAGGCCGTGGTTAACACTCTCAGAGGGACTTTGGTTCCTGTGTCACTCTGGAGCTTTTGAAAACATTCCCATGTTTTTACTTAACTAGTTTTGACCCTGGCAGGGTAGCAGCGCGGCTGTGAAGTGTTCTTCATATGCTAATAGCATTTTCCTGAGAGGACTGGCCTTCCAGCTTTTCTTCCCCTTTCCATTAGCTCCTGTGATAATGCTTAATCCCATCACTTGTGCTGCAGAATCCCTGTGATGATAAGAGGCACAAGGATATCTGGTCCAAAGAGAAAACATGTGATCGACTCCCCAAGTTCCTCATCGTGGGACCTCAGAAAACTGGTAATGTAAATACTTTATCTAAAGTTAGATTGCAGCTTCCATGTCATTCCTCCAGAGAGGAGAGCTGGAAAAGGTCTGTGTAGTAGACGTGTATGGTTGCCCTTTCTGCCGGCTGCCAAGTGACCGCAGAGGACATTTCAGAGAATCTCAGATGTCTTCTAACCTAAATCTGGCAAGCCTGTCTGTACTTTGCACCCTGGCACTTTGCTTGGCTCAGTCCTGATTTGCAGAGAAAAGCCCTATCTGCAGAGGTGGTTTGGCTTTTCCAGGTAAGCTCAGAGAAACTGTGACCTTTCTTAGTGTATCACAAATACAAGCTGTCAGCAGGACTAAACACAGGCGCTTGGCAAAGGTTCCAGTGAATGCCCCCTAGTGCTTTTATTGTGACAGATCTATGTGCCCACTGCATGCTCCATGTCACTGTCAGTGGGAGGTAGAGATCCTCTTTTGTCTGACCTCTGTCACCACCTCTTAACTGCTGTGGCATTGTGGGTGGCAGTGATGTGGCTGTATATACCGTACTAGGAGTCCCTTCGAGCCTGAGGAGAATAAAAAACCTTCAGCCAGAATCAGGTCTTCAAGCCTTGGCTTTCTCTGTAGCACAGTGAAACAGCAGCCACCAACCACGCACAGCAAACAATCATCCTGGTCTTGGGAGGAAGCTTGTCCCAGCCATGTTGCTGTCTCTCACCTCTGTCACTGTGAAGCTCTGTTGGTGTGTGTGCAGCGTGAGCCTTCCTGTATCATGGCCCAGTAAGAAAACCTTCTCTTGGCTGATTTATTGTCCTGCTGGAGGCTACAGCTGTTTGCTGAGCAGGATTATCAGGTCTGCCTGGGTAAAGGGAAAAACATCTACAGCACAGGCAGGCCAAGGCATCTCTAGCTGAATTCTCATCCAAGGACACCAATGTCCCTAGCACATCTCCTTCCCAAACACGTGATACTGTCCTGCAGTGCCCAGGGCACTTTCTGTTTGGCGGGTGTGGGTTCTGCCACATGACGGTGTGGCTGTGCCACCAGTAGGGGTAGCCAATGTGGGTGACAACTGTCATACTAAGGAGGTGACTTAAATCAGCTGCATGAGCTGAAACATGGGATTGAACTGCTCAGACAGGTTCAGTGTCAGTGCTTGGTGTCAGCGCTGTTGTAACCTGCATGAGTGAAGGGTGGGTACCCACGGTAGGAGTGTGCCCATCTGGGGACTGTGTCTTGCAGCGTACGTAAAGCCTTTCAGCCAAGCGTGATGTGTGACCCAGGTCCTGTTAACTGGTTCCTGTTGCAGGCACAACAGCTGTGCACTTCTTCTTGACCATGCATCCAGCGGTCACTAGTAACTTCCCAAGTCCATCCACCTTTGAGGAGATCCAGTTTTTTAATGGACCCAACTACCATAAAGGAATTGACTGGTAAGAACCCTGATATGTGCTCTTCTGTGATAAGTTCACCCATGTTACGTTGCTTCCTTCCAGGTTTCTCTGTATGTCCACCTCAGCCACTTTAGTAGCTTCTCCATTTCTGAACAGCTATTTTCATAGCTATTGATCAGCACAGATTCTGTTTTCCTGCTAACCCAGCTGCTTAGTGTGAGGACAGGTAATTTCTGATTTTACTGCCTTGTTCACCAGGAGACTTGTAGGTATGATACAGCTTTAAAAACTCAGTCTCTGTTGAATGCTCTGCTGTCATGAGGTTTCTCTTCCTTTGACATGCAAAACAGACAGCAGTGCACTCATTAAGAAGTTCTTTGTGGTTTCTGAGTTAAGATACAGTGGAGAGGGAACAGCCTCCCTGCTGCTGTTCTGGGCTCTTCAAGCTTAGAGCCATCACTGCATTCCTCGCATTGGCTCCAGTGTCCACATGCATACCTTGATCTTTACCTGTAAAAGTATGCAATTATGATAACATGTTTCCACCTGCCAGGGAAATTATAGTGTCACTATGGCACTGTTATGCCACTGTGTTTCCAGGCAGAGACATTTTAAAGGTGTCTGTTGCTCAGAGCATTAACTTCAGGTCAGCTGTGGCAATGCACATGGCTCACGCGTGGCTCTGAGGGCAGCTGTGTGGCAGCAAGGGATTCTGCTGTTGGATTTCTTTGCCCATGAGCTGTGGGAGATTTTGTCTGACTTCTCTGATCATTTAGAGGACTATTGAAAAGGTATCAGAAGGGAGTTAGTACTTGAGCAAAGCTCACAGGAATCAAGCACTACAGAGCTGTTGCAGTAGCTGACAGGCCTAGAAAGCATAGGCTTTTATGTGCCTCTCCTGGAAAAGTCATCCAGCTTGACTGGAGTGTAGCATCATATTTAGCATGGAATTTGAGTTAGTTGTATAGCTTAAATTTCAACAGACCAATTTTCTAGTACTTTACAGTGCCCTCTCCCACACATTATCTACCCTTTACCTTACTCAAATGCCTTAGTTTCCACATAAGCTCCTGTGAGGCAGAGCAGAGCTCTTTACCCCACATCTCAGCTATGGCCAAACATGCAGAGAGACACATTAGTTAAGATAGATAGGTTTAAACAGGTTTAGATGGGTTTAAACAAGCAGTCAGTGGCAGGGCAGGCAGCTGATTCTGGCCTTACTCTTGGACCGAACCTCTTTTCTGCTAGAACTAGCAGAAAAGCCTTTACCCTCAGCCTTTTCCTTCCACTGCCCAAGGACTTGGGGAACACACTTCTCAGCAAAATACTTTCTTGCCCTTTTATCATGTCCAACATTCCAGGTTGTGCTCCACCACATGTTATCCTCTGCCAGCTCTGCACCCTTTTTCCCATTCACTGTGTTCCTGGGGACATGCAGTTGTTCTGCAAACTGTGTTTGTCCAAGAGGCACAAGGGCACCATTTTGTCATGTGCCATTTCTTTGTTGGGCCAAGCTGCTCACCAGCGTCCCATCTGTTTGGCAGGTACATGGAGTTCTTTCCCATCCCTTCCAATGCCAGCACAGACTTCATGTTTGAGAAGAGTGCCAATTACTTTGACACAGAGGTGGTACCAAAACGTGGTGCAGCCCTGCTCCCTCGAGCCAAAATTATTACTGTTCTGATCAACCCTGCTGACCGAGCCTATTCGTGGTACCAGGTAACTTCCTGGCGCTGTTCTGTGGGTGAGGGCCGGAGAGGCGTTCCAGTGGGGTGAGGTGGAAAGCCACGGGATCATTTCCGTAGAGGGGCCAGGGAATATGATGCAGGCTGCCTGCAGTGTGGACAGTTACACACAAAGGCACTGGTGGGTGGTTGTACCAAGTCAGTGGGGTCTGCACAGAGATGCATAAAGTGGAATTTTGTGTTCCTGCTCCTAAATTCAGCTTCTGTTTTCCAGCACCAGCGTGCTCACAATGACCCTGTGGCACTCAATTACACCTTCTACCAAGTGGTCTCTGCAAAATCCCAGGCCCCTCAGGAACTGCGCAACCTGCAAAGCCGATGCCTGCTCCCGGGCTGGTATTCAACTCACCTGGAGCGCTGGCTAACATACTACCCCTCTGGGCAGGTAGGAGGTTTGGCAGTGGAGGCTGTTGTGGAGCCCTTTGTAGGTTTAGTGTAGAGGAGAACAAACCGTTACGTGTGCGTGTGCTTCAACTACCCACCCACCCCCACCCATTGTTTTCATGTGACCTCCTGTCTTGTCTTTTGGAACAAAGCCACTGCTTGCTTCCTCCTATTATGAGCTAATAAGAAATCAGGCTTGAATACTTCGATTTTGCACTTTATTGTGTTTGTAAAAGTAAATGAGTGCAGGGGGATACTGTGATCTCCCGGAGAGCTCCACAGTATTGAGAAGTTCAGCAGTGTTAGCGCTCCCTTCCTTTCATGTTGGCAGCCTGCAGCCCAGGGACCCTCTTCAGGTCCAGTCAGCACCCAGCTACTTGCTGCAGTTTCACTGCTTTAAAGAGAGGCTCTGTGTCTCTGCCACTTCTTAGCTGTTGCATTGTGAAGCCTTTAGCTGCCTGCTGAAGAGGAATTTCACTGCAGACACATCAGGATTCTATATTTTATGTATAAATTTGCAAACAGTCCATTAATGGATAATATAGAACATTACTGTCTCTAAATTCCCAAGAAAGGGTCTAATACAGTGTGAGTCAGAATATGTTTCTTTAAGTTCCTTTCTGCTGCTGGGGTTATCCTCAGACAGTCTATAATCCAGCAAAGGCTTATAAGCCCATTTAGTCTTTTATTCTCTGCCAAAGCAGCAGCCTAAACTGTACATGACAGATCTGCCAAGACTAAAAGAGACATGGGAAAACATTCTTGGGCTTACATCTCATTGCCTTACTATTTCTGGAGGCTACTGCTGTGAGGAATGATGGAGCCAGACACACCATCCATGCACTTACTATGGGTCAGGTCTCCTACCTTCCCCAAAGCTACAGTTCATGTGTCTATTTTTGTGTTCTGTTCTTTGAAATGGGTAATTTATTAGAACAAATGTTGTTCATTATTGTCTGTCACACATGCAGCAGGAGAATACTCAGAGATCACAGAATACTTAGCACAATGGCTGCTGGCATCTAAAAAGAACACATGAGGTTTCCAAAGGCAATCTGTAAATTGTGCTATTGCTTGGCCTTAGTGCTAAGTTACAGGGGGTTTGGCCAAAGGCAAGTTTATTAAGCAAAGCCTGTCATGATCTACTGTTCTATGGTACTTGTGGCCTGTATCATAACTTCTCTATCTGTGATGACACATGGGCCACATCCCCCTCACTGTGTTCCTCTAAAGCAAACAGGCTTTTCGGCAGCCTTTACTCACACGCGCAAGGGCCAGGGGCAGTTCTGAGATCCAGGAAGCTCACGCGTGTCATTCAGCACAGGCTGTCACAGGCTAAGGCGGCTGCTGTCTTTTCAGCTTCTCATTGTGGATGGTCAGGAGCTGAGACACAATCCTGCCTCTGTAATGGACAACATCCAGAAGTTCTTGGGAGTGACTCCACTGTTCAACTACACCCAGGCCCTCAGGTAGGGAAGTCATTCATTTTGGGAGGATGCTTTCTTAGCCAAGTGTGATACTAATAAACACTTGTTTAGAAGAATACTTACCTTGAAGTATACGAGACTTACAAGACTACAAGACCTGCCATGGTTTCAGAGGTATGGCTAACCCTGAAATTAGGTTCAGATAGATAGCATGAGATACTATGCTGAGAGTGAAATCATAGCTTAGCCTTTCAAGAAACGATAAGGGAAGAGGTGGCTTTTTGTCACTGTCGTGGAGAAGCATGAAGTTGCTCACAGCAGTAATAACAATGTTTTCCATTTAGTCTACACGGTTTCAGAAAAGGTGCTGGAATTATTAGCACTCCTTATGCTTTGTGTTATATCTGACAGAAAGTAGAGGAGGTATGATTAAAAATGTGTGACAAGCTGCTCATATCTACAATCAGATGGAGATTAGAGACACGTGGCACAGTTTTGAAGTAGTGGGTCTATTATTACAGAAGACATAGTCTTGATGGGTGCCCAGAGCTATCTGAGGAAGTGTTAGTAGAGGCACTACCCCACTGCTAGTAAGTTGAAGGATGTTACTCAGCCATGACTATGATCTTGCCCATAGTGCACGTGCAGTTAATCTGAATAGATTAAGTGCTAGTTGAAAGCAACTCTTCAGTGGAGATCCTGAATATTGTTCTTTGCCACTGAAACCTGTGTTTTCACATCTCTGCTCTCACAGCCTATGCTCATTGAGGGCAGCAGGTGGTGTGCATGCATGTAGGCATATGACAATTGCCCTTTAACAGTAAAGAGAGGAGAACCAATTCAGTTCTCCTCCTCCAGGTCTTTTCCAAAGGGATGGCACATGCTCCTCTGGGGAAGGACAGGTTTAGAAATGTCAGATTACTTGACAGCCTTACATGCTGAAGCACGTGTGGTGATGGTAAATGGACTATTTACAGTGATGGTACTGGCTGGTACCCTTCAGCCAGGGTCAGAAAACAAATGGTCAGCTTGCCTCACAGTTTGGTGTTGAGCCTTGCTCAAACCTCAAGCTCCTCTTTAGCCATTTGAGGGGAACGGAACAGGCCAGACTCGGGCACGGTTCCCAGCATTGCCTTATACCTGGTTTTAACAACAGAAGAAACACTGACTTTTTAAATGGTTGGGTGGGGGTTTCTAATACTTCTCAACTATAATGAGGAGATTTTAAAGAATTTACATACACTAAAACATTATTATTCCTTCCCCCAATCTTAACAAATAGTGTTGACACCATGTTGCCTCCAAAATGTGTATAAAGCTGAGACAGTCATGGCTGGAATGGGTTTCTTACCAAAGTAGTCAAGTGCAAAAAAAAAAAAAAAAGGAACCAATACCACAAATAAGTAAATAAAACCCAAACCCAATTTGTAAAGCACTGAGATGGGAAAATACTTAAGAAGTTACTTAATTTCTGCTGCTACTAATTGGGCATGTGGTTGTTTCATTTAAAGACAAATGTCCTTTTCAGATTCGATGAAGCAAAAGGATTTTGGTGCCAGCTGCTAGATGGAGGAAAGACTAAATGCCTAGGAAAGAGTAAAGGAAGAAAATACCCCGATATGGATTCCTTGGTGAGTAACTGTCTCCAAGCTGTTGGCAGCAAGAGGTGTAGAAACATCCCAGCAACCCAACCTGGATTTTCCGACCATCTGTGTCCTAGATGACCTGCAGAACATGTGTCCAGGGTAACGTTTTCCACTAATGTGGTCTGTATTTTCCACACAGTCACGGCTGTTCCTAAGAGACTTCTACCGCGAGCACAACATTGAATTATCCAAGCTGATGAACAGACTTGGGCAGCCCCTTCCAACCTGGCTCCGAGAGGAACTGCAGAACTCCAGCTGGAGCTGAGAGGGACTCCCTTTACCCCAGTGCCATTGGGATGTGTGGTGCTCCAACATGTGGTATGATGCCATCTCTTGTCAAGCCAAAACAACTCGAGAAATGAGCAGGAGCAGAGAATGTGCATGTGGAGCCTTTCGCCACCATTGGGAAGGGCTGCTGCCTCTGACACTGCCCCGAGGCGTAGAGTGCAAGTCACATTCTTGAGTATTAATGGCGTGTTACACTTCTGACTTTTACTTACAGGAAGGATTTGGAATGCCTGCCCTACTTTGAGCAGGGGAGAGAGCACCGTAAACACTTTATGTTTAAATACTCCTCTCAGTATATGAAACAGGCACTAGCTGGAGGGTTAATGTGTTACTCCTCTGAGTCCAGAAGTAAAGAAAGACTTAAGAGGTAAGCTATTCAGCCCACTGCTGAGAAAAAAGCAGCAGCTTAATAAAAGGGGAATCTAGGCAAGTGAGCCTCAGCTTTTAAATAGACTTGTAGTCTATTTGGCAGCAGCAAGGTACAAGAACACCTTGTTCCTCCCTGTACAGAGTACAGTGGCCATGATCATGACTTACAGTGCTACTATGTGTGGCTGTTGGGGATTGCACTTTCTTGGAGACAGACGTAGTAGACCTAAGATTGCCTCTCCTTACCTGCAGCATCGTTGGTGTGATAGCATCCAGTGACTTTGGTCAATGGGCAGTGGGAGAAAAGGCAAAGCTGCAGGTACTGACACGCAGAATTGATATCTGTGTTAGGGAGAAGGTTGCCACATGTGGCAACGTGGCAAGTACTTCTCTGCACGGACTTTAGACATTTCAAAAGAAGATAACCAAGGAGCAGTATGTCCCTCTAGAGCCCTTTGGAGGCATGTGTTAGTGCAGCACAGCAGCTGGGGGAGGCAAAGCTCACATATTGTAAAATAAGGCTGAGACAGCTGAAAGCAGACAATTCAACTCCCCATGTCAGATCAGCTTAAAAAAGACCCCAAAACCAACAAATATTTGTCTCTTTCCAGCAGCTCCAGGGTTCCTACCACCTATGCTGATAGCTAGCGCCTGTTTAATCCCAGTGCAGTCCAACAATCCAAGGAGGAAAGCAAAATACAGTTCAAGTATCATTCAGAAAGGCTTGGAGTTAGAGGTGGTTTCCAATGTCCAAAAGGGGCTGTTTAGTTTACTACTGCACAGGGTCAAGTACACTGAGGTGCTTTGCCTCTTCCTGCAGTTGCTGGGTAATTGTTCTCAGAGGAAATCCTCTGTCACGGTCATACGTGTTTTCTGTCACTGAGCCATGGGCTTCTGGAGCTGTGTGGGCCATCCTCCCTCCTCCCGGGCACACACGGTCCTTGGAGATTGCTGCGGTTCCTGAGAACAGAGGGGCAGGATCCGTATGAACAGAGATTATGGAAACTTCCACAACTGTCATGAGCTCCTTTTCTCCTACCCAGAGAGAAGTTGCTTCAACCAAGCTTTTCCATTGAGCCTTAGGTATTGTGTATTTCTGAATGAATGGTGCATTTACCGTTGTATGTAAATGTATATAGTATGCAATATAGTATTTTATTTCATGTGCCCTTGGAAAGGGTTATTTTGTGCAGCCAAAAAAAAGGACAGAAAGACTAGAAACCCCTCTCTCGCTCCTGTTAGAGAGAAGAGCCCAACTTCCTGCACTGGATTCATGTATAGCATCATTCACATTGAATGATAATGAAGAAATTCTTGGCTCTCGAAGCTGAGCACAAGTGTCTGAATAAAAGCTAGAAGTAGTAGTAAGTGGAGATTCAATAAATGTACTACTTATTTTTCTTCTTTGTGATGATTTGGAGTGATATCATGGACCCACAGCTGGTACAAGGGTGAGAAAAACTGAAAAACTTACTCCAGGCTTTACAGCTGATACTTGGGAGGTCACAGAGGTGTTTGTTTAACTTCCATGTGTAACAACACAGGAACACCTGCAGGCTTGCAGAAACAGCACACAGCCTGTAGTTAGAGAGCCCATGAGCAGACCTACAGTAATAAGCAACCTTACACTGAACTGGAAGCAAAATGTTGTTTAAATAGCCTCGGGTGTGAGAGCATTATAAAACAGCCTAACTGACACCCCTCACTTCACGGAGCGCTTCAGAAATAAACAAACAAACACAGCCACAGCAGAGCAGCTGATTTTACATGCTGCCTCAGGAGGAGGAGGATCCCAAGACCAGTGCTACTGATGCTCTGTTAAACACACTTTCCTGCTCTTAATCCATTACAGGCTGTCACTTACTTCTTAATGTACAAAATTATTCTGTGCCTTCCCTTGGACTATGAGGAGATGGATTTAAACATTAAAAAATCATCAAGGTACTGGGAGTAGATATTGGGAGGGGCTCACTAAATGTAAGGTTAGTTGACTGGTGATAGGCATTCACTCAAGGCAGCAAAGGGCAGCTGTTTATTCTCATTATTTATTCTTTCCCTCTACGGATAGCTTCATTTCAATGCTATGCTAGTTCTTACTGCTTATGTTAATGGCAAACAAATCACCTGCCATGGTCAGATGCAAATGTAGGATGTCCTTACCTGATATAGCTGATGAAGAGTCATTCTCCAATCTGGTGACTCCCTCTGACAGCACACTGCTGCAGAAGCTACCCTCCTTCCAGACATCCCTTCAAAGCTGTGGTAACACAAACCTCCTCCTAAGAGAAGCTTTTATAATACCAGAATCTCAGTGCTATCAAAACAGCCAACAAAACCCATCTTTTCCAGTGAGATCAACTGGTTACTAGGTACTATCCCATTCAACACTGACACATTACAGACCTTCACTCTTAGACAGTGGAAATAAACCTTATCTTCTTACCTTTCTTACCTCCCTGTTTAGCAACAGAACTCATGCTAAGCAGTTCACATCTAAGGGAGAACAATAAGCACAAAACACTACCTGAATTTTTTTTTTAATGTATTAAAAATACTCTTTTCTTCAGTCTGCTGCACAGGAAACCAACCCATTGAAAAGGGAGTGATTTGACCAGGTATCAGAAAGGTCATGTCACTCTTCAAAACTGCAAAGGTGAATGAAAAGTGAGAACTGGCAAAACTAAGCGGCTCTCTTTCTTTCCTTTTAAAAGAACGCCATCAGCACACATATACATACACCAGCCTCAGAAAAGAATGCTCAGTATGTGAGGCTGGAACTTCTACACACACAAAACCTCTGGAATTCAGTCGGGAAGATATTTAGAAGTAGGCTGTTACCATTTTCTGCTAGGTACAGGAAGTACTGGTACAAGTCTCAATTATAGGGAAAAAGCCTTTTAAGGAAACTGGAAGCATTTCTCTGTAGGTGGCAGCCTGCATTGACTTGACGTAAAACCTCATCGCTGAAAACTGCAGTTTTCCACTGGTGACAGCACTGCAAAGGCACATATATATATTCCTGGCAGAAGCCTGCGGCTCCTGGAAGTCAATGACACACACGCATCGAGCTCTGTGAATCTAACAAGCAGCTCGCTCAAACTCATCCTGTTGTTTTTCAGCCCTTTGATTTCTTGCTGGTCATTCTGCTCTATCACTAGTAACATGGCAAGAAAAGCAATGACAGGCAGGTCTCAACATGATAAATGAATCTGAAACAATTCTGTTCACACCCCCCCCCGCTGAATGCTGAGTGTCTCCCAGCTGACACGGTGCAGCTGTGAGGAAGGCACCAAGACACCAGCAACTAACAAACAAACACAAGTGTTTGTTTCCAGCAGGCTGCCTCAAGCCAGGAATAACACCTCCCATCACACAGCAGGACATGGATTGAGCGCTGGTACTTCCGTCTCCAGTTATCAGGGCTTTACCTACAGGTTTTTTTCTTCCCCTTTATCTTAATTGCCTGTGGGGGTAAAAAGAGCATAAACACTGAGTATTGTTAAGATTAGGAACTAATACTTGCCTCTGAGAAACAATTTGCAATCTGGTTTTGCTACCAGAAACATATTCCCAACTCATCTCCACTACTTATGAGAACTATGTAGAAATATATTCATCTTGTTTTGGCTTTAAAGAATGACAGTGTTTTTCTTCCAAGACCCAGTTTCTCCCCATTTTCATCCATATAGTCTTACTGACTCTACACTCTCTCCAAAATGCCTGTAAACCAGCACATCCATAATGGTGACAGTGCCCCAGCAGTCTGAAACCAAGCTCATGTTCATTTCATATATAGTAGGTAACAGAGGATCATAAATCAGACTGGTCTCAACCCCTCAAGTCACTGGAGAAGGTTCATTTCTGGAATTACAACACTGTGTTGACACTAAGGCTCTGCACAACAGCTGCCTTTTAAGCCCCCAAATTCCTGACAGAAGCTCTCCTGGCTGACTTACTTAGAAGAGGCAAAGTAAACCACAACATGGAAGGAGATAGTGGAGACACATCCCTGTTCATTGTAACTAAGCAGGCAGTGCCATGAAGCACAGAGCATAGTCACTGTCTGTACCAACAAGAAGCACTATAGAGCAAAGGGACCTTCTGACAGCACATGGAGCACTTGGACGTTACCCTGAGAAAGAGCATTAACTAGGCACAGGCTCAAATGAAAACCCTGGCACAGAACAGCCCCAAGCTGCACTTCGAGCTTTCACGGCTTAATGCCACTCTTTAACAGGTGCCTGCACTGCCCTACCCCTAGTGTGAGTACCCTTAAAATGGAAACAGGAAGCAGAAATAAGTTCAAAAGCCACATTTGAATTATGTGGGGGGTAGAGAGGTAGTGAGAGGGGAGGTAGTTTTAAAAAAATAATGAAAAAACAAAACCCTAACCCAAAAGAAGGTACTGCTTAAGAAATCCCCTCCTTATAATCATGTGATAGGGCACTTACTTACTTACATTCAGGCACAGAACGAGAAAACATGAAGCAGTCTAAATAAACTAGTTGAGAGCTGTTCACTCCATCAGGAGAGCTTAAAATCAAAGTCATACAACAGTCACGATCATCAACAGATGCTGAAACATCCTCATGGCCCAGCCTGCCAGCCTCAGCAGCAGACTGTGAACACTTCCCTGTTTTGGCACACTCTCTCCCCAGGTGCATCCTGGAAAATTCATTTCAATACCCTGTTGTCCTTTTAATGTCTGAGTAAGAAAACGACAGACAAGGATTTCAAACTCGGGTCATGTTACAGCTGACTGACTCATGCCAGGGGTGGCGATGATAAGCTTCATGGGGATACTTGCTCCATTTCCACGGGCTGGGGTTTGCAAGGCCGTTCAGTGCACAATAGTGCTGTGTAGCAATACCTAAGCTAGCGCTAAACAAGCTGGGAAAGTCAGAGCCTGTATTCTGCTCCAGAATACAACAGTGCTAAGCTTGATAACAACCAAACCCACACAAAGAATTAAAAAACAGTTTAGGTTCAAAAGCTCCGCAGGAGGCTATTTCTGAATGGGTTCTTAGAGACGGAAAATACGTATCCAAATAAACATTAATGACAGTACACAAAACTAGACAGAACACACTCCACAGTTAAGTAACTCCAGACGTACCTGTTGCTAGACATCTTGCTTCATCAGCTGACAACTTCAACTCAGCTTGTTCACGGGCTGTAAAGACACTGAAGTCGAAAGGCAAATACTGTTCTGCTAACATGGAAAGTGCTTACAAAGGAAAGCTTTCAAAGGCAAGAAAGATGGTTGTAGGTGAACATGTCTGGAGAGGCAGGAGGGGAGCTGGCCCTCTCAGAGCTTGGCATACCTGATCTACACAGAGAAGGGTTAGCAGCAGCAGCACAAGATGTTTTCCAACAAACAAGGCTTGCTATGACCAAAACCGTTATTTTATCCATTCCATGAGAGCAAAAATCACACTATTCCTTCTAAACGAGCCAAATATCCAAAGTGCAATCTTGGCATGTCTTCCAACTACACTAACACCAAGATTTTACCCCTAAAGACTCAGAAACTATGCAGGGATCAACAGTTTAAGTTTGAGAAATGCTGCTGTCCCAGATATAGGACGAGACTGCATACAGACAAGGGGTAAAGTTGTTACATGGCCACCCACTAACATCCTCAGGGAAGGGGAGGGTTGGAAAAAGGCCCTTTCACTTACAATACTCCTCACCTTTAACTTCTCACACCTGCTCCCTTACGGTTTTTGATGTATGGCCCCCACTGTATATGCGGAGGAAATCTCTATCTTTAAGGAGTTGCTTCTAAGTGTCCTAAACACTATCTGCTTTTATCTGCATGTACTGACCCTTGGTCAGAGCAGCAAAATGCACGTCTAAGCCCCTTGCTAAGTTGTTTAGCGGAAGTACCCACAAAACTTTGAGTGCAGACAGTGGGTTAAGTCAGAGCTCAAGGCTGCCCTTCTATACTGCCCTATTAAGTAGTTGCATCTTCAACACGAGCAGGACAGTGAAAAATGGCCTGCAGGTATGTTGCAGTAAAGACATCAGCCACTTCTCAGCTGGTTTCACCTGCACCTGTACAAATCTGACTTCAACTCCCCACTGAAGTGAGCTGTTATTTCCAGAGACTAACAGCTAAAATGTATATTTCACGTGGTCACAAGAGAAAACAAATCTGGCAAGCGAAGCATGTCATTGTGAACAGAAGACACAGTAAGAAGCATAGTCTAAAGACCTCATTCATCCTGCCTTCAAGGAACAGACAGTGAATTAGACTTCACCAAACACAACAATAACCCACTGCAAGGCCTCCCATCACAGAACTATCATGTGTGCGTGCAGGGGTCAGGCCCTGTCCAAACATCTATAGCTCTCAGTACTGACTGAACTGAGCATTTGCTGTCCGGCCTGAGGAGAGGTGGCAGCCACCACAGAAAACAGCTTCTCAGCTATGTAAAACCATTTCTACACAGAAGAAGCTCTTCTATGCAGAGCCCTTCTACATGGAAGGGCTCTAAAGCACCCAGCTGCTGTGGCAGCTGGCCTTCACTGCAGCCACTTCATGTGTTGCTGGTAAGGGCAAGGACCTAGAGAACATTTACTCTAAGTGAAAAAAAAAACCCACATGGCTTAACTTAAAGTCAAAGGAAATTTGAGTTGGCTACAACCTCTGCTCTTTTACAGGCCTTCTGCTGAAATGTCCTTTCAGAACCTCTAAGCCTAAGTATTTCCCCTGCTCCTCGAATAGGGACCAAACTAACAAGACTACACTGGGTAATAATTTTTCTGCTTTAATAGTAAATTAGTGCTTCTGGAGCCACCAGGGCTCATTCTATCTTTTATAAAGGAAAAATACCTGAAGAACCTCCCAGCCACATGCCAAGAAAATCCATCATTGTCTCCTTTCTCCTATCCTTGCTCAGATATATTTCCATGGGATACAGCTCAGGAACAACAACAGGTTAACAGATGCAGAGATCTGGAATTGAAAGTGTGTTCTGGAAGCAGCGCCTCCACGCAGTTCCCAGCTCTGTTTGCTCACCTTGAGCAAACACTTTCAGAGAACAGACTGGGAATTTCTGAAGCTACTGACCTGTGTCTCATAGCACTGAGCTGCTTGTTCAGTCAGTGTCAGCTTGTGGTGAGATTCCCTGACTCTTTCTCTGTCTGGACTCTGCAGCTGCTGGAAGACAACTCTGACAGGGTCTGGCATATGAAAGCACACCTGTATAAGGATTAGAATGAGCAAAATAACCAAACAGAGAAAGTATTGAGCACAGTGAAAGGAAACAGGCATTGTGACTTCTTTTCTCTTACTGTCTTCATGGGGACTACACAGAATGCCAGCAAGTACACTTCCAGATAAAGTCCCTTCTAACCTCATGGTAAGCAACTCCACTGTATTTTCCCTGAACAAAGATACTGGTGACAGTGCTCTCATGCTCCTGGTGTTTAACTACAGTGGTCTGAAAACTTGCCTGCTCAGGGTCTAAGTGTAATCTTCTAATAGACACCACAGATAAAGCTCTGCCATTTCATTTCCCTATTCAGCCCAAATCCTCAATGCAGCAACAGTCGCTTCCGCTCCTGATGTTTAACACATTCATCTCTCTTGCCCATTTCCCTTCTGCTTCTTTCCTTCTAGAAGATGCTGCATTCTCTTCCCCAAATTTTCTCCTATAAGCAGTAGAAAGGAAAAGATAAAACTTCGTTAGAAAACTAATTTTTCTCCAAACTCCCTTCCCAGTCCTGAACGTGCAAGAACCAGGGAGCACAGAAAGTGCTCCAGGAACCCAAACCTTCCAGACATCAGGCTGTGCTCTCCAGTCAAATCCAGGAGTTTTGCCCAGTAACAGGCAGCTTATAAACAACATGAAGTTTAGTTTAAAAACCACAAACACTTAACACAGTCTTACAAACATAGTAATTTATAATTAGCATTTGTAACTAGATACCTTATGGAAGAATACAAGGGGCTATAAGGAGGTCTTTAAATAGTTATTGTTCCACAGTGAGAAGCAGAGGAGCCTCAGTCACACTCCGGCCCGTGCAGCACACAAAGTCAAACCAAAGGAGTCTGTTCATCTGTTTCGCCCTGCGCCTATGTATCAGTTCATTTTTAAGAGTATCAATGAAAAACGGGCACATATTTCTAACTTGCACAAACTAAAAGCTCCCCATTGTCATTAGCCAAACCCAAGTAAGAAGCAAAATACATTACTCCTGAGAAATTGGATTCTTAACATCCATCAGTCATCTGAGTTGAGTTTTAAAAGCCCTGAAATTTATGTGCTTGTATGCTTACAAATAGCAGTAGCCTTTTAAACTTTCCTGGCATAAAAATAAAAGCTTTCTAAGACTAATTTTCTGCAGTGCACTCCCTACTGGATATCTTGCACAGTCCACCAAACATCTCCCGAAATGCACAGGAACAGACCACAAGCCACCTTTAACAATTACATCAAGGGTGAACAGCTACTGTTTCGCATGATGCTTCGGAAATACAGAGCCCTACATCACCACACAGTATCACTGGTGTGAAGACCAGCAAAGTAACCTGTTGCCTGGCAGAAGCGTAGGCAGAACATCCCAGGCTTCCACCATCTGCCCTGACACCCATCATTGACCCAGTCCACACATATCTCAGCCTCTGCAGGGGCATGTCATTCTCAGAGCTGTACTAGGCAAGCTTGTGTAAAAGCTCTGGCCAGCTGCCTTGTGCTGGGCTGCTGTTCCCCAAGGCAGGACAGCTATACCAGAGATCACAGGAACATCCACTGGCACAAGCTGGCCAGCAACATCAGACTGTCAACATCACAGCAGAGAGAATAGAGAGTCAGTCTAAGAAAACGAGTGTTTAATCAGGAAACAAGAAGAGACAAGGGATAAGAAACTGATTACAGGAGAGTAATACCCCAGCAAAAGAAACACGATTGTACAACTCCGAACAAAACATCCTATGAGCCAGCAGTGCCCAATGAGGGACGCTCCTGAGAAAGAGCCCAAGCACTTCTGGCAGTCTCCAGGCAGCTCAGCGCAGTCACGGACTCTGACTGCCCAAGCTCCAGCCTCTGCCCTCAGCAGCTGCTGCAGAAAGCTAGAGAGGTGGCCCTGGCCCTGCTACTCCAGTCTCAGCTTCTCTCAGCAGGAGGTGCTGAAAGGAATGGAGGGAGCATGGCTGGCTGTGCACAGCAGTCCCAGCCTCTCCCAGAAGGAGGTGGTGTGTGGAGTAAGGTAAGCCCATACAAAAAAAAAGTTTACATATTTATAAATGCCAAAATAAATATTTAAGACAGAATCCCCCATCCCTCTAACATGTGCGTGTTCACGCTGCAAAGTGCTCGCAGGACAGCCTCCAGGGGCACAGGGAAAAAAGCGGTGACTACACCACAGGGCAGCCAGCTCAACTTCCTTCTTGTTTCCTGATGCTTCTGAAGCCTGCAGCCCACTGAGGAGGAGGAGGAGGAGGAGCGAGCAAGCAGAGCGCCGACACGCAACAGTGCTGGAGAGGAATGTCATGGTATAAATACATCAGATCAGTGGTTTCCAACAAGTTAAATCTAAAATAAAAAAGACACCAGAAGGAAGGATGGTGTAAATGGAACTACAACTATGTGGGACAAAGGGTTGTGTGTCCGTGGAGCTCCGCCTGCTGTCACGGCGAGAAGGTGGTCATTTCCAGAGAGACCCTTTGCCACAGCTCCTTCGTTTGCTTGCTGCGCTTTAGGTTCTGGAGAATATCATTGAACTGCATCATGCCCATGGGAGTCAGGCAGAAGGCGCTTCTGGCGCTGCGGATGGCATTCACAAAGTCATCATAGTCAGCTGGAGTGAGATGGATCAAACGATGA
>NW_009927617.1:47369-62221 GCF_000696875.1 Nestor notabilis | reverse complement strand
AGAGCCTTTAGCTGTTTGCTCACCAGCCTCATGCTGGTGACACTCAGTCATGCATGTGACTCAAGACGTGTCACACGATCCTGTAACCGCATGAGAGGTCCCAACACTGAGAGGCTCTGACAGAGGACAGCTGGCTTAAAAAGCAAAGGACGCAATGCACAAAAGGGCCAGCTAACCCCTAGCCCACCACCCACTGCATCTAACCCTCAGACCTTTCATCCTGCAGGTTATACATGGCAACCCAACACATTCACTGCTGGGCTTACACTAAGATGCTACAAAATATGTCTAGGCTTCACACTGTCACTTCTATCAGCTTCTCAACTAAGGCTCCAAAACTGCAGGACCAGCTTTTGAGCTCAAGTGAAGAAGCTCTCATCTCTCCAAAGTATCATCCAGGTGATAGGACACCTAATCCAGCCCGGGCAATATGTCTACAGAACCACCCTTCTGGTCATTTATTCAAGAGAAGCAGGTACAGGTGGGGTGTCCTGTTCACACTGTTTTAAGGTACATGTGGCACTGGTACTGCAGCTGGCTCACCGAAACATTCTTGTCCTGGTTTCAATAAATCCCAGGATATCTCATCTGTACTGGTAGCTGACCAAGCCACCTCCACTATTAGTGCCAGCACTGGCACACCAGACAGCCATGCCCAAGCTTCGTAACCAGGGGAAGACAGGTTACATAAAAGGAAAGAGGCAAAAAAAGTAAGACAGGCTATGAAGAGAAGCGGACAGGGGGCTTGAAAGCACTGCAAAGAAAAAGTACAGAAGTTAAAAGGTACGGGTAGCATTTGGAGTGAGGAAGAAAGAGGACTTTTCTAGTCCCTCCTGAGGGAGAGGGATGCGTCACGCAACGGACCAATTCAGCTACCAGTACAAAAGGTCCCTTCTCCTCTGCACATGCACACACAGACAGTACATGCAGGCAGGGAAGCTTTGACAGGCAAGAAGGCAGGACACACATTACCTGCATATAGGCCTGCTGGCACCTCTGCACCAGCTGGTGGAAGGCTGGGGTGCGCAGGTGGTTGTGCACATGGGCAGGGTTGAGCCTCTGTAGAGCTTCCATGATGATCTCTTGGAGCACAAAAGGGCTCAGCACCCCCTTGGCTGCACCAACGCAAAACTGATGCACATAGTTTACACCTGCACAGGAAGGAGAAGTCAGAACAACAGTGTTAAGGTAAGAGATACCAGCTACTTCCCAGCAAGAACCTGGATTTGGAGCACCTTCTTCTCAGTGTAATGTATCCTCCAGCAGGCTTGAGGGAGACAGTCTAGCAAACACATGGGGACAAGAGATCATTCTGATATATCCATCGGGTCTGAGTAGAGACCAGGTACCACTTCAGTGACTGGTATTCCCATGTCCACCTGTCTTTAAAGTGGATATGAAAGAAAACTGGAAGATAACTACAGAGGCAAGGATACACTGCGCCTCCTCCCATTGCTTCTTGACTGCCCATCTAGGAAGCACCTAGATGCCCCAGCACTGAGGCCTTAGGGAGGCTGGAGACATAGTCAAGCTTCCCCACCACCGCCTGCAGCAGTGTTGCTCCCCCAGCAGCAGCAGCAGCAGAAGCCATGCCATTGGACAAGTTGGTTGTAAAAGGTTGGTTTCTTTGAAGTTCTTAGTGCTTATGAAAGAATTGAAAAAATGAACTGACAAAAAAGATCCAAGAGCAAAGTGGAAGTAAAAACAAAAACCAAAACCCCAAACAATTGGTGGTTTGAGCACCTATTGCTATAAAACGCCTACAGAGAAGCTGTAAATGTATATAAGAAAGAGGAATACCTACAAGAAAGAATTACTGTTACAGAATGGAAGAGATACAAGCTCTGAGCCCTGTCCAACCCCATGCACTTCATCCAGTGCCTCAAAATTCAACAGCATGCCTACAGAACCCAGAAATGGGACAACTGCCTGGATGAAAGAGCAGCAGGGATCTTCTGAAACACTCTCAGAAATGGGACTGGATATGAGGCTCACCCAATCTTTGAAGTTTCACTCTTTGGAGAGCTTTTTCCCACCATGGTCCAAATCCCAGCAAGTGGATTTCTGCTGAAGTACTGCTCTGAGCCTTACCTAACTTTGCAGCTAACCCGAGGAGCCATTTTACATCCTCTGTGTAGGGTGGGCTGCGGGAGAAGTTGTTGGGGTGGTCGTTGTGAGCTCTTCGGCCAAGCATCTCCAGAGCCAGCATCCCTGTGAGAAAGGGGCAGCCACAGTCAAGCAGCACTTCTGCCCATTAAGACTCAGTCTAGCTTTTCACTCACTGCAATGCAACCTGATTGGCCTGCCCTGCATCAGCAGAAAATTCCCTAGCTGCAAAGAGTCCAGAGAGAAACAAAAGGCCCATCTTGCAGCCTGTCACCACAGGAAGTATCTGTAAGAACATCTGGATCTGCTGCTCCAGGCTGGGAAATCTGCACAGCCATCACAGCTCACTAGAGCTGCAGAGAGATACTTCATTAAGCATCTACAGCAGGGTCAATGAGATAGCCCGGAAGGCTGTACTACAGGAGGTGTCTTGAAAGCAACACATTTGCTCTAAATTTCGCAACAGAGAAGCTACCCAAACCAACCTGCCCCTCTGCAAAGACAACAGGTCAACTCTGAGCTGCAGTATTGCCAATCTACAAAAATGTCGCTCATGCCACTAAAGTTCTTCAGGCAAATCCTCACATTTAAACACTTCTAAAATACCAACAGGTGCCATGCTGTGATCTTCCAGATCTTCCCTCTTTCCCACCCCCACTTCTCTATTGTTGAGGCTGTTAAACACCTTTCACAGCTTACCACTTACCAGTGCAATGTCTCCAATGACATCTGCACCCCTTTCTGGCCAACTCTCCACAAAATTTAAGTCCTCTCCATGTCAGTCTTCAACAACCTAGCTGGAGAGGCACAGCACGCATCCCTCAGTGCCTCTGAATATTATGGTATTATTAAACTAGAAGTGTGCCTTCACCATCCATGAGCAGCAGGAGCTGCTAATTTTTTCACAGTCACATCCTCAGAGCCCTATCCAGACTCCTTTACATACACCTGCAGAAAGGCAAGACTCTCCCCAGCTCTAACCCACTTAGCTTTCTCTTCTACTCTTGACAGCCCTCAACAGCAGCTATTTGATCTTCTATTACTTTGCCTCTGCTTTTAGCCTCCACATATGATCATGGACTTGCTTTTCCCATCTACCTAAGATGCCATCACCCCCAACAGGTGCAGCAGCAAATTGTCTGCAGCCCTGCCCTGAAGCCCTTGAGAAGGGGCCATAGAAACCCACTTGGCCGTCCTTACCAACTCGGTATGCAGAGTGGAGGTAGTGCAGACCTTGGGGGCTCACAGGCTGACTGTGCTGCTCATCCTCGGCAGGAAAACTCCCTGTAACAAGGGAGTTGGGCTGTGAGGACATGGTTGTCATGGAAGCCCCCTGAATCGCTGGGAACGTTGATCCTGCATGGACATTTCCTACTGAAGAGAGCAAAACAGCAGCATTAGGACCCACCACCAACCTAAAAGAAGGTTCACTTGGGCCATCATCTCCCTCACCTGACCACCCCCTGTCAATGTAGTGTTCCCCTAAACAGCAACCACAGACTTAGAACTGAAATACTATGGGCTAGGAATATCTCTATTTTCTTTGCAAGCTGAGCCTGGACACAGTCAGTTACATGCTTGTCCATCTCTTTAGCAGTATATCGTGAACATGCACATCATCCATGTTTTATATGTAAATATGTGTGTTGACTCAGAGGTCTTTGCTATTATTAAATGAAATGTCTAGTTCTGATTTCTTGTCCAAGAAAACACGCATGTGCATGTCTACATCTGATGAGAAATTGCTGTGGAAAATCATGGAGCAGGAACAGTATTAAGTCACTCAAAGATCAAGTCCTTCATTGTGAGATTGCTCCACTTCTGTTGTAAGACAGCTTACCATGAGGAAAGAGTGCTAACGGAGGCTAGCCTCCAATCCATCCTTGGAAAGAACAGCTACTGCATACACTGGTAGCACATATCAACAGTAAAAACAAGCAAAGAAACTTGAGAAGCTGTCACCTTCAGACACTTAACTAGCGTGGGCAAAATCAAGCGAAATCACAGGAAAATCCATTATGTACCACCTCAACTTGGAGAGACAGCAGTTAACACGGAGACAATAAGCTGCATTCTGAGAAGGGACTCAAGTATATCTAACTCTCCCTCCCAAGAAAATTAAGGAGAGAAAAAGAGCAAGGTTTGCTTGACAGTTCCAGAGCATGGATGCCACTAGGTGTGTGCACATTGTTACCCTTATTTCATGCTTCTCTGTGGTGCTACTACACCAGCACCACAGCAATGCTCCAAGTTCTGATTTCTCCTCTTCCCCTGACACTTCCAGCTTGTATTTTGAATGTTTAACAGTCAAGAACAATGTGCTCCCAAGAAAAATCCGTCTGATCTCCTCAACCAAGCAGACACACAGTGCCAAACACCCACAAAGCAGGGCGAAATCTGTGCCGCATTTGAAGCCTGGCTAAGGAGAATAACCCGTAAGAATGAGCTGAATTGTAGCCAGAGCTCAAGCGTCACCACATGATTAGGTACTCCAGGAACAGTGAAACAGTATTTTAAGAACTGAAAACAGAAGTTTATGCAATCCATAAACAATGGCAACTGGAAAGGGTGGGGTTGCTTTTTCCTTTCACTATTTTAAGTGCCCTAGGATGAGTTAGCAGTTCTGGAAGATTCATAACTCTTCGGAGGAGTACAGAAGTGGTTTCTCACAATTCAGAGTCACAGCACCAGCCTAAGCCACAGCACCAGACTAAGGCTGTCTGCAACGGATGGTCTTCAGATCCTGAGGCCTTCAGGGCTATTTGCTTTTGTGGTGGCTTTTTGGCATGAAAATGCAAGATAAAAAAACCTGAAAAGATTCTCCTGATAATCTGGTTATGAAGGATGTTAACACAGCTCTGAAGTATTTTCCCACGTACCAGTCTTCCAGCACCTGGTGAGTTGCAAAGCAGTGATAAGCAAACGTACAGAGGCAAACACTACAGCCTCTCGAGCTGAGGGGATAACAGAGCTTTGGTCAACCATGGCCCACTGGTGCAAAACCCCATGGCAGTGAGAGCACATCCACAATTCAGTCAACATCTGCTGTTCCAGTGCTGCACACTACTTGATGGGTCTCCACCACCACTCTAGTTCCAACACAACATGTGAGCAATCAGATCGCCATTGAAATGATCCTGCCAAAACAGCTGTCTTCTCTACAGAAGTTCCACATTTTGGATACTGGCTGCCTCCAACCCCTTCAGGCAGGAAAGACAGCTATTAGTACTAATGTAGCAAAAGTCTGCCCACTTCTTGCACTCTATTCATCAGACCTTAAGGAACCACAAGAGCCTGCTCAAGATCACCTATGCTCACCTTGCTAAAAGGAGAGAGAGGAATAAAACACTAAGTCAGAACAGCCAGGAGGGCTCTAACCACGCTTTAGTCTGAGAAGCCAAATTAATCCCATACTGGAAATTAAGCTAAACAGAAATTAAAGGTCCACTAGTTGAATCAGGCCCCCTTATGAATCCCAGTACCCCTGAGCGTGCACATCTTTAGGATGGAGTGAATTTGGCCAGAACTTTTCAGTGCAAGAACCCTGGCAGACCTTGTAGTCAACGAGGAGCAGGACTTGACTGGAGTACAGCTAGGAGACACAATAAATAAACCTATGCTACACACAGCCCAGAGCTGTAACTTACTTGCTACATTGGAAGACAACGACATTCCTGTCTCGCTGTGATAAGGATGCACTGCAATCTGCGTCATGGATGGGACGGGCACTCCAGGGAATGACACTGCTGTAGCTGCCAGTGAGGGCGGTGTTACTGAGTAAGGGTATTGCGCTCCTATGAAGGCTGGATGGACACCCTACAATAGAAAAAAATGTAACAGTCATGTCTAATTCATCTGTTTAGAAGTAGCCTGAAACACAAACCCCAGAGCACGGGAAGTCCGATCTGACAGGGAGGTGGAAGCACAGAAAGAAGCATAGCAGTAACTACCCACACCACATGACCATTACATCTGCTTTCTCCTCCTCCTTTTAAATCTAATCAGTTTTCAGAAAACCACCCCAAGAACTTCCAAAAATAGGCAGAGGTTAAAATAATCTTTACTTGGTTTTCCCTCTATAATCTCTATTTAGTCCACAGGTTCTCAAGAAGACAAGCTTTCTGTCCAGTGCCTTTTGAGAAACTATATAGCAATAAAAATTAAAAAATATGTATTACATTTTACACCCTCTTGAGACTTTAAATGCACTCACTGAAGGCTCCTCATTATGCAAAGGCTGAGCTGGGGAGCCAAAGTAGCACCACAGATCAGCAAGAAATTGAGAGCAGAAGCTAGATCTCAAGCCATGGCAGGTCTGAGCTCCACGCTCTCCCCAGTCCGATATAACCCTCTGGAAACAGCTACACAAGGTCACTATGAATGATCAAGCCACAGGCAACACTCACCTGTGGGTACGCTGAGCCAGGGACTGGGAAGACAGCCGGGCGTGGCATGTGCTGGATAGTGTGTCCAATATACTGTGGGTTACAGGGGATGTGAGTCTGAAGGGTGGTGTAGGGGTGGAGACCCTGCGTGTGTGTATGTGCCATTGCTGGTCCTGCCATTGTATGCTGCTGGTACATGGTTGACCCCACAGAGATGACCGGCATGACGGATGCTGTTGCGGTTACCGAAGTTGCCACCGTTACGGTGGTTGGCTCAGAGGTCACCCGGTTGTCCGTCAACCCAGCCCGTGCACCACTGGCACTGCAGCCAGTGGCACCTTCTCTCTGGGCTGGGGTCCCACCAACAGTCTGTTCATAAAGCCAGTACCACTGGTGAGCCACTTCGAAGAGGACTTCTGGGTACACACCACCTCCTTTGGCTGCCTCTTCTACTGCCATACAGGCCTTTTCCAGCATCGTATTATCCTGGGGGCAGTGAAAAAAAAACAGAAGTGAAGAATGCAATACCAGAAACACAAGAAGGCAAAACTGCAACAGGAGACAGTCCAAAATGACTGATACCATGGGGAGCAGACAGATCACAAATACGCAGCAGAATAACCAGTTATTCATGAAACGTAAGAAATGCACAAAACTGGGATAAAACCTGTCCAGTGGCAGAAGAGCCAATCCCACAAGTAAAGCACATCCTTGATGCTAGGAATCAACTTGCACTAGCCAGCCTCCATGTGATGCTCACCTGTTCCTTGCACTGCACCAGAGCCCTCTGGATCTCATTTGGGTTCAGGGCATGGGCATGGGGCAGGCAGCTGAGTGCTAGTTCAGCAGCTGCCCGCACCATGTTGGAGTCTCTGGCCCGAGAAGCTCTGTCTGCCAAGGATGCCACCTCTGGGGGAGTCAGATGTCCATCCCAACACTCCACCAAGATGTTCAAGGCTGCGCTACCAATCTCCATGGCTTGTCCTAAAAGGAAGAGAGAAGATTCTCACACCACTGTACGCCCAGAGCAGTTCCAGTTAGCTTTCCCTCAACAGAAGGTGCACTCCTTGCTTCCTTCAGGGGCAGCAACAGAATCTAGTTGCTCCCCTTAGGTGGCTCTTTCTCCCAAAACTACATGACAGGCAAGGCCCCTCAATAAGCAAGCACAGAGTGATGGTACCATTATCAGAGTTAAGCTAAAGATGCATTTTAGGTAGTGAGAGGAACTTGCTATAGCCTAGACTGACACTCTATTTCCATCATGTCAAGAAAACATGAATTTTCAGGGGTATTTTTCATGCTCTAGAAGCCATGTGCATAGAAAGCAGGTAGTAGGTCTAGGTGTGAACAGAAGGAGGAGGACAGTGAAATGATGAACACAGCCAAAGGGTGTTTTCAGACTTGACAAATGTCTGTGTCTTCAGCAGACCCCTGAAGAAGTTAAGACCAGTCTCTGTGCAGGAAGTGGCCTATGGCTTTGAAGAACGAAGCATGTTGCACTTCAGACAAGAAAGAGGTCACAAGAACTTTCTAGGACAAAGAAGCACTACTGTGTAAATCACTGGTGCTCAGCTTCTACTGCTAGCTGTGCCAGCAGCTTACATGGCTACCGCAGCGCATCAGCATCACCATTTTTGGGAATAAGCTTGCTGCCCTCCCCTCCCTTCCTGCCCTAAAGTAAGCTTCCCGATAATAGTTTTGCTGTAACCTGTGATCCAAGAGACATGGGAGGAGTAGGTTCGAGAAAGCCAGTTAGGAGACACAAAGTTGTGCAGGCCTAGTGCATACAGCCCAATCTCGAAGGCGCAGAGGTGAAGGTTGCGGTGTGGTCCCTGGTGCCCACCACTGGAGGAAGGGTGGGTAAAGATAGAGGTACTGCTGTTTCCACCTGCTTTGATAAGGACTGTCTTGGCCAATTCAAAGTAGAAGTGAGCAGCTGCCTCTGAGGGCTGGTTTGGAACATGAGGAGCATGGCTCTCCAGCCGCCTCCCTTTGTACCTAGAAGAAAAAGATAGAGGAACCTTTCAGACAGCAGCAAGTACACCAGATTCATTAGCTGGAGTGCAGAGTTCCTGTCTTTAGGGTCCAGAGGAAAGAAAGCAAACTCTCCCAAGGAAGTGTCTTCTGATACACCCATGCTCCCTGACATCAGGCCTAGAGGTTGCACTGGTACCATTCATTACCTGCCAACTTCCACCGTCTTTGCACGGGCTCCCCCACTGGCTCTCCTACTGCCACTGGAAGAGGAAGATCCCAGCGAATCACTTGAAGAACTGCTGATGCTGTCACTGTCCTGTCCTCTGCCCCAGGATGTTGTTGCCCATCCTCCGCGTAGCGGACGCCGACTGAGTGTTGGAGAACTGTCAGACGTGGTTTCAGGAGCGCTGCTGTCTATGCTAGCCATGCCTACAACACCAGAACCAACACAGCAATGCCACCAGGGTTAGTAAATGTAATATGGGTACATAAATTCCTATCCGTATCACCTACAATCCCAACTAAGATCAGTCACGTCAGTCAGCCTTACTGCTGCCCAGCATTCAACTTTGCAAATTAAGAGAGATTAAATGAGTCAGTTTGACCACAGCCATCAGTGTCATTTTGAAGTTCTCAGATTAAAAAGCAGAAGAGTCCCAGAACAATGTGTCTTTATTTCCCCTTTCACACCATCCTGGCCCCTCACCCCATCTGCCAAGCTTTGTGGCAGAGTACAACAAGAAGAAGCAAATATATGTACAAAGTCAAGTTCCACATATTGTAAGAGTATTACCAGAAGCCTTCTGGTATATGCTGCATAGTTTACACAAAGCTTGTTCACATCCTCAGCCTCCAACTTACACCTTTCCCAAGAAACGTATAAGGAAGCAGCAGCTCCTCTGAATTTGTTTCTGGACCCAGGAGCACAGTGCGTTGCTCCCAGAGTCCAGTGACCATTCAGCTCCAGATAACTAATCCATCACCTAGAACACATCTCGTGTGAGAAAGATATGGTAACTTGCCATACAGAAGTGTGCAGGAAATCTGGAGCAAACCCTATTACTCCATGGCAAACACCTCAGAGACAATCAGCTACTGCTGTAGTACAGGAAAGTCTGACAGCTGGAATGAAGAGCAAAGGAATTGCTAAAACACCAGCGGGCTGCTTAACGCAGCACTAGATGCTGTATGAACTAGTCTGCTCCTACCTGTGTGTTTCTTCTTCTGCCTGACAGGTGAACCCCAGCATCTCCCATTGTATCCACCTCGGTTTCCAAGGGCCAGACGACTGGGGACCTTTCCCTCTTGTTTTAGGACAGTGGCCTCTGCAGCTGGCTCACAGGGGGACTTCTGAGAGTTGTCTGCATAAAAAGGACAGTGACAAGGTAAACGTTATGATTTATGTCTGTGTATCTAAAACCAGATGTGGCCATTTAAAAGACACAAAAAGATGGAGGATTTTTATAAAATGAGTGCTATTTATGAGCAAGATTATCTCAGTTTTCTTTCAGCATTAAGCATATCATCCAATACCAGGCCAAGAACATTTAATTTGAACTCCTCAAGATTTGGAAAATTTGCTGCAACTATGGAAAAAATTTAGAACAAAAATGCTCCAGCAACCTTACCTTTATTGCAGTCATTCTCAGCTAGTATTGGTCTCTTTGAGAAGAGTGAAGAGAGCACTTTTTTCCACCAAATGCTGCTGTATGTGATGCTTGCCACCAAAATGGAAGCACAGCTCAAAGAAAAACATGTTTCACAAAATCAGCTAGGTTGGAAAAGACCTTTGAGATCATCAAGTCCAACCTCTACTCCAGGACTGCCAAGTCCACCACTAAACCATATCACAGGGGCCTTGTCTACATGTTTTTAAATACTTTCAGGGACGGTGATTCCACCACTGCCCTGGGCAGCCTGTTCCAGTGCCTGATCACCCTTCCGGTGAAGAAATTTTTCCTAATATCCAGTCTAAACCTCCCCTGGCACAGCTTGAGGCTCTTGTCCTATCACTTGTTACTTGGGAAAAGAGATCAGCAACCTTCTCACTCCATCCTCCTTTCAGGTAGCTGTAGAGAGTAATAAGATCCCCCCAGTCCATTCTGAGCCTTCTCTTCTCCAGACTAAACAACCCCAGTTCCCAGTTTCTCTCTAATGCCCTTCAGCAATCCTAGTTATTTATCTTGCATGAAGGTGCCTGAGCCAGCGTGTAATTTCTTGAAATCCCACACCTCTGTGATACAAGCCTAAAAGATGGAGTCACAGAAGCTTTATGCTAACTGGTTATACAACTGGCTCACAATAGGAAAACCTCAAAATTATCCTGAATTTCTATGCAACAAGAATGTGTACAGAAATGGATCCAGCCAAACAGATAATAGGGGAATGTCATTCTAGTAATCACCAAGCAGCTATACAGTATTATAATCACTCTGACTACTTCCCAAAACAGACAGGAATGTACAGTTCCAGTTTTGCACAGATGACAGAAAGGTTTCAACACAGCCCTTACAAAGCACCTCTTACCCTGTGCACTCTTCTCCACAAAGTTCTCAGGACTGCTCTGGACTGCAGTGCTTACAGCAGCTTGCTGAGTGACAGAAGCCCCTGGAAGCTGCTGGATAGCTGCAGTGGACTGGGCAGCGTGTTTGGAAGGCGATTTCTGATTTGCTACTGCAGGCTTGCTGGATGAGTAGAAGGAA
Source organism: Nestor notabilis (assembly GCF_000696875.1). Lineage (NCBI taxonomy): Eukaryota > Metazoa > Chordata > Aves > Psittaciformes > Psittacidae > Nestor > Nestor notabilis. The sequence goes on along the minus strand of NW_009927617.1, from coordinate 51,051 downwards.
CTCAGAGTCTGTGGTTTATGAGTCTGACTCTCTCTGTCCAGGAGTTTGTCTAAAATCTTTAACAGCAAGGAAAAAGGGAAAGGAAAAATTAAAACAGAGCTCAGCAGAAGGGTAAGAGGACAAGTGTTACACTGAGACATAGAGGGCAAGTATGGAATCAGCTTCTGGTGGACAACATTCTGTTGGAGGAAAAAAAAAAAGAAAATGCTTATTCTCTAGAAAATAGGCATCGTCTTCCTGGACTGAAGATGAGCACAGCTGAAAGCCATGCGGTCTGCATTACTGAGGAAGCAAAGGTTCATTGGTACTCAGTAATATTCCCATTTTCACTTCAGCCACTGGGATTATTTGAAAAGCACCCAAAACTCACAATAAACAAGTAACTCTGGTACATCAAGGACAAAATGGAAGACTCTATATTTAGTTCTGCTAATCATACCAAAATTATGTGCTCACCATTCAAAAAATCCTGTCATACCATACTGAGAAACTGGTAAAGCCACAAGAGAAACTGCCGTCTACCCACCTACTTTCTTGTCCCTATTTATTACATAATTGGGGAACAATGCATGACCACGTTTTATGTGTTTGTCCACTTCTACTGTTCATTCTCCACGTGAAATGAAAACCATGAGTGTAACAGAGCATGTATTTGCAGGCGAATTATATCAGCATCTCTGGTATTCCCTGGAAAAGAGTATAGCAAAAGTGCTTCTCCTTTAGGAGACAGAAAGGTACTAATAATATTCTTGCTGGGTAGAAGGGTTTCTGAATATAAAAGATTAATAAAACCCTTCCTGAAGCTTCAGCGCTTTTGGTATTTTTCTCCTCCTTTGGGGTGGAGGGGCAGAGTTTTACTACCTCTCTTGCATGCGAAATTAAGGCACAGATGGACTGAAATAGTATATCAAAAAGGGGAGAGGTTAAGAAACAAAGGCTTTGCTAGATACATTGTTCTGCAGCAAAACAGAAGCAATCCCCAGACCACGTACAGAGTGCACAGAAAAACCCTGGGACAAAGGACTTGTTTTACCAGGTAAGCAAAAGCATCAAAAGCAGTGAGAATGCATCTCCCAATTGGACCTTAAGAAACCTATGGAAAAAGTGCCTCTTTCAGGGTAATGCAAACTGCAATCAAATTCTGCATCAGTGAAGGAACATAATACCACAACATAGTTTGTAAATCATCAGTACATAACACAGCAACTTACGCTCACTGGCAAAACTATCAAATCCATCAAAACCCAAACATGCTTTGTTGCACATCTCTCCTTTTAGAGGAAAACTCACTTTCTTCAGCTTAGACTGATCATCCTTGTAAGTAATCATCAGGGCTAGCGCCAGATCACCTTTCTCCCTTCGGGTGCCTTCACACAATAGAGGATGTTCTGCTTCACTGACAGTTGTTTTCATGCCTGCAGACCAGTAAAGAGGGGATGAAGAGACAAGTGAGCCCATGGGACCACACAACATCCTGAGCACTATCTATACCTCCGACTATTTTATTCACCTCTCTGTCACAGGTGAAAGAAGACTAGCCCCATTTTCTGTTAACTTCAGAAATAGGTAATGAATAAACAGCAGCTGCTGTCTGTCCCCAGAATACTAAGCTTGCTACAACTGTCAGAACAACCAGAACTTAAACCACCACAGGAAAAGAGACCAGGCAAGCCCACGGCTCCATCTTGAAAGAAACTTCTCCAGTTTCTGCAGAACTACAAGCCAGCATTCCCACACCATAAAGAACTCATCTTTCTCATTTCAGAGATGAGACAACAAAGGACAGGCCTTGTTTAATTAATTCTGTTCCTTTTTGCATGCTGCTTTTAAGCAGGCATATAGTACTGTCAACATAATATATATAATCGCTGCTTTGTTGCTGAAGCTGATAAATGAGGCAAGAACCAAGTATTATGCTAAGATGATATGATTATGCTTAAGAGCACTTCTACTATTCTTTCACTATCATTGTCTAACCTCTTCTTCAGAGAACAAATGATTGCCTTTTGTTCTCGGAAATTGTCCATCCCCATTAAAACCCAGGCAATACATCTTCTGTGACAAAAAAAAGCCATAAGAAAGCTAAAATTCATGTTACTATTTTAATATACAGCTCCTATACTGTATCCCACTTTCATTTTTCACATCTTTGCAAAGACGCCTCAACCCTAGCATGTAGAATCCTTCTGTGTCTGGTTCTGACAAACCATGCAAACACTTTCACTTCTGCACCAAACTAGAATGAACTACTAACTCTCACTCTATGAATGAACCCTAACTCCCACCATCCGAAATGAGGCAGGATGCAAAACACAGATGACAAGAAGACTTTCCTTGTAAAAGATTCTTACCAAGAGCAGCAACAGCTGCCTCAAAACCAAGTTCTTCATCTCCAGGCATTTCATTATTCCAATTACGGCTTGGAGGTCTAGAGCCTGTAGGAGAAACCACTGAAAGACAACAACAGAATTAGCACTCAGCTTTCTAAACTGAGGACCTTGAGGCAAAAGACGTTTCTGAGAGCTTTCTGAATTTGCAGAACTCTCTGTGGTCCTATTACTAGCCTTGTACCAGTTTCGAGACCACAGCACTGTCCTGTTCTTTGGGGTTTTTTTCCCTTTCTCTCTCTAAACTCAGAAGGCTCCAGACCAGGCAGGTATATTGCCAAGTGAGTCTTAGCAATACACCTGTCTGGTTTGATTCAGTCAGGATCCCAGTTTCTTGTGTTCTTTTTTAAATACTAATTTTATATTAGCTTCCTATGAACATAACCAGCGTGAGAGTAGAAAAATCAGTCATAACTATAAAGAGCATACACAGAATGCTGAAATGTAGTAATCGTCCAGCTGTTTTCAAATGTAAGCAGAAGGAGACACTGTTTCACTGGGACACGAAGTACGTCTAAAGCAACATGGAGGGAAGTGCAAGCAACAGCGTGTGAAGAATCAAGATTAAGTTGTTCTTACAAAGACGACAGTTTCGCTTTGAAAACCCTTCAAGACCTGGCATATCAGAACATGCTGCTGGTGCACTCAAGCCAATGCAGACAGTACCTGGAGTGCACAGGACATCAAATATAAAACTAGCCAACATCAGAGGCAGGACAGGACGGTAATCACATAATGTCCCTTCTCGCAGTTCTTCAGCTCTTCCTCGAATACTGTTCATCTCACTAGTGCCCAAGGGAATCTTCTTCAAGAGGGCTACAATCTCAGACTCCTGATATGCCAGCTTCACCTGGTAGTACCCACAAGTAAACAGAAGAAGCTGTCATCAGCACAGGCCCTATGAGCAGTGGACTGTTTTTTCCTATACATAAAGTACAGCAGTAATTTTTATTGTATCATTAAATTATAACAACTATTAGAAACCTAGCCATCTTTACCATTGCCTCCACACTGAACACAGATTTTCAAATCTAATACAAGTCTTGTCTCATATTATACACAAATTTTTTTACTCAAATTATTGATCTTGAGCTGCATACAGAAAAAAATACATCAGCTTTAATAAGAACATTAGCAGAAGCATTCAAATGGATATTTGAGTGGAAAAGGTGATTACTCTTAACTGTAGGAAGAAACAATGTTATGTTAAATAATGCACCCATTTAAGACAACAGAAGCTGACTAGCAGAGGAATGGACACAGGATGGCAGCATCCATGCCACCAGGATGAAATC
>NW_009927617.1:44918-47338 GCF_000696875.1 Nestor notabilis | reverse complement strand
CATTCCTGCATTCTCTCCATTCTTAACATGTGAAAGTGATTGTTTTCTTTTAGGTAGTAAGTGACTGCCAATCTCACAATCTAATCAGGCCATAAGAAGTACAGATAATTAGTGTAACAAGCGTAGCTGGTGGATACCTAGCAACAATACACACCTCTGCAGTGAAAAACAAGGCAGCTGCAAATCACACAGACAAGGTCTTAACTGGACACTTCTTTTTTCTAAACAGGAAGCCCAATAGTAATCAAGCATTGTCCAAAATAATATGCTTGCACAGTGCATATGTTCATTTGCCAACAAAGAACAACAATTTTCGAACATGTAACAACTGCACCAATTCACCTTAAAGAAATAAGCTTCAAATCATTTCACCAATGCAAATATGGACAATTGCACTTATGAATGGCTTTATTTTCCCCAGATTAGCCAAGCAAACTGGAAACTTATTTAAGATAAGAAGTAAGCTTTCCTAATTGAAATAATATGTTCATAAAAGAGTTTGCGCTCATTTAAATATTTTCAAGCCTGTAGCTTTATGTGAAACCAAAGGCCTGTTGGCACGTGAGGTCTGAGCTACCTATCAATGAACGTAACACCAGAAGAAGTGGCATTTTAACTATTTTTCTGGCAGATCAATGTGTGCTAATGGGATGTCCACACAATCCATATAGTCCCACTGCAATCAATCTTAAGGAAACACGAAGGCATAACCAATTGTGAGGAGTTGGAATGGAAGCCACACAAGCATTCAAGCAAAACAATGTTGCCTAGGTATGCTGCCTTTTTGAGATGTTTCATACCTCCAGAGCCTTTGTAGAGGCAGGTGGTCTCTGCAGCTCCAGAGCAAACATCCCTATTTGGAAGGCCAAGTTGTGGTACTCCAGTCGCTCACTCAACACAGTCAGCAAGAAAGCAGCTTTAGATAAGGTGTTGGTTGCCATCCATGTCTGCTTGCTGGTTGATACCTTGATCTTCTTGCCCTGTGTTAGGAGGAATTTGTCACAGGACACTTTCGTAAACATCCTAAATGATTCTATGCTTGTCCTCCTACCCTTTGCAATAATTAGTAAACAGGAGAAAGAATAAAACACATTTAAATTTTATTCCATTTGCTGAGGAATCACAAATCCACATCATTACTTCCCCTTTCTCAACCCAGCACTACACAGGGGAAGAGCTGTGGATGTGACATATGTCCACTGTTGGACTGATGCTGTGCAGGCAGATGTTGCATGCCTGTCCCTTCCAAGGAAACCGTTCCATACAACATACACTACCTAGTGCCACTACAAGTGATTTTCTAGAAGTTTATGCTTATTTCTTTCCTCTCCAATCTTTTATCCTTAAACAGCAAAACTTGTAACATTTCCAGTGCTGCACATTATGAAATGGGAGACTTAAGTTTTGGAAAGAATCACAAGAAATAGGGTCATCTGCACAGAGCTGCACAAAAATCCAGATTTCTTATGGCTGCTGTATAAACTTGTAGCACACAGTAGCAGGTATCTCTTAAACAAAACATCCTTTGAAGCTAATGTTAAACAGGGTGGTTTGTTCAATTAGTTTAAAACAAATTCCTAAAGGAGCTGCAGCTTTTAACATAGAAACCAAGCTTCTCTCTGAAACATAAGGAAAAGCAAAGAAGCTTTTAACAAAATTCGAGTTTCTGAAGATTCCAAATTCTGCTTAATAGCTTCTTATTCTATTCACACGCACACAGAGCAATCAGACACACTGACGACATCCAGGGAAGTTCAACCCAGAGAAAGCATCAGTGAAGGGCCCCAAATCACAGCCTGGAAATGCTGTTATAATCCATTCCACATACTCTTTCTAACCTACTCTCTACCCCCAAAATTTCTCTCTACCTTTGTTGGTGGCTGCTCCACTTTGAGATCTGGAGGGTTGGCCAGCAGATCCCTGGCAAGGTCTACGGTTAAGCGGCATGCTTCACTACTGTATCCATGCGCATGCAGGGCCTCCGCGCAGGCAAACAGGATCTGCAAGGAAGAAAGATGGTCATATTCAAACCATACTCCCCCAGGCTGAAACTAGCCTGCTCAAACTACCTGTCACAAAGACTTCAAACACAACCCACAATTAATTGCAGCAGCAGTTTTTCTTAGAGTCCTCCTTGCCTGGACCTTCACCCCCATCCCTTTAAGCATACCCCTAAAAAGCCTTTTCTTCTATGATTAAGTTCCATCCTCCCTTCAAGTGCTGTAACAGATGAGAAAGTAATGCAAAAATAACATAAAACCCTGACTAACTGACAGAAACTATTTCCACGCATCTCCATTTCAGCTGCTTGCTCATAGAGGTGCAAGCTCTAAACACATTTTGGAGTTATTACAGGAATGTGACATAGTCTATTTAGATTGCCTCTGACTTTCCAGAGAATTTCTGCTTACTTGGTTAGA